>NW_009731695.1:0-35533 GCF_000703405.1 Apaloderma vittatum | reverse complement strand
AAAGTTACTAGCATTCATTTCAATAGATACAATGCAAATAAAAAACTAGAATCTGAATCATCCTCTCTACCACCCGCATCTTATTTCAAAGGTTACCTCCTCCATCTTCTTTATTTTCTGGATTGAAACACAAAACAAAGAATGAAGCCTAACAACTTCTTGTATACAGGTAGTCCCCCCACTGGACACCACTGAATTCAATAAGCCTTCCAAAAACTGGGGCATTTGTCCCTGCATACTAATTTACAGGATTAGAAGAAACACTCTTATTTGTCACCCCCAACAGAAAGTCTCCCATTGGTTCAGATGTCAAATACTACAGAAAAAAATACAAGGTAGTTTTATGAGCCCAAATAAATTATTCAGTCAAAAAAAAGAATTTAACATTCGGTGCTATGAAATGTCTTACATTTTTAAATTATATACTAAATAGAGAGCAGTCTTAGGTTCTAAATACTGTTTAAAGTACTTTAGAAATTAATTATATAATTATTAGAAGAAAAAGACCTAGCTATATGTTTTTAATATGGAAAATTGCAATCAGAAATGGAAAGATGAAAATTCAACAGCTATATTGAAGATGATCAGAAGAGTTCTTTCCATAAAGGTTAACAACAGATAATTACTTTCTCAGGAAATCACTAAAATGACACAATTGTTCTGCTTTGTTTTCACTGAAATTTTATGATGCTCCCTTCTTGCCACTTAGCAATGAAACAAATGAGGTTAGATGGCAAAGATTATGAAAGAAATTAGCAATAATGAGTCCAGTAACTAAAAACATTAGTAGAGAAAATTGAGTTGACCTTACTTTTATAATTATTCATTTTCTTAATTGTTTTTTTCTGGAATAATTGGAATGAAATTAAATAATACAAAGTACAACCCTCACATGCGATCACGTGTTTGGCATAGATTAATAACCTTCCCAAACGCACAAAGCGTTGCCCATTCTGGAGGTCACTTCCAGTCCAATACCTGTTCTGAGCTGTGACCTAGCTCCAGACAGGCTGTGGCAGTGATTCTTTCTCAGACCTACACTTCAGGATTAATACACACTTGCTTCCCACCAGCCATCAAAGGCGTGAAGTTTAACATGTTATAGATGTAGTTGCCCATCGGGAGATAGGGAAGTGGATTTAAACGATAATCACTACAGTTTCTTTGCAGCTATGCAGCCAGCTCCAAAAGAACACCTTTCTTGGTCAATTCTTTTCAGTACATCAACAGAGCAAAGTGGATGTCTACCACCTTATCAGAGCTGCTGCCAAGTGTCCTCCTTAGGCAAACGTGGGAGTGTTACCCTCTCCTTCAGGCAAATAACACATCTGTCCCCATGCAGCCTGGGGAAATGCTGAAGGAGAACAAGTGCTACCCTATAACCACTGATGTTTGCAGAACCCACTCCTGGGTTACCAAGTGAAAAACTGGATGTGGCACTTAGTGTCGTGGTCTGGCCAATGTGGTGGTGTTGGGTCACAGGCTGGACTCGGTGATCTCAGAGGTCTTTCCTAGCCTCAATAATTCTGTGATTCTCTGACTAGTTCAGTTAACAGAAGATGAAAACTGAATACTTCTCAAGTTCAGGGTTAGAGCCCTTAATATTTATACAGCAGAAAACTCTGACATCACAAATCTTGGTCTAAGTGCTGTGTGATATGCAATCCCTCTCACCTCGTGTCCATTTCTTTTCAGAACTGCACTCCCCAAGATGAATATCAGACCACCCAGAATTCCATGGAACAAACTTTTATAATAAAGGTAACAAGGGCTCTTGTGAAATCAGCTAAAATCTTGAAGAGTATTAAAATGCTGAAAGGGAAACCTAAGGTAACCATTCTCTCAGAATTGTATGAATCTCTTCCTCCTTCCCTTTGCTATTTAATTTCATCCACCTGTGAAATACAGTACTTTACAGATGATGATTATTAAGAAATTAAGGTATCCCAATACTCATATAAAGTAGAAAAGCATTATTATGATCACTGAACCCAGAGTACAGCACCTGAACGACATACCCTCAGGCTACACACAAATCTACGACTGAAAGAGAAACCAATCCTAGAGCTCCCAGATCTATCCTTTAGCTACAGGACAGCCCTCAATCAAGGTGGTTTTGAGTAAATGGACCAAACTTCAATCCAACCTCATTCAAATCTCAAGATGGGAGTGTGATTTTTATGAGTTTTATTGGGAACTTCAGTGTTGATGCAGATTCAGCATCAACAAAATGGATCTCGACACACTTGTGAATCAAGTGCCAAACAGTTTCATGCAGTTCTTGTTCCATGTTTATATTCAATTTAAAAAGTAGTACTAAGAGCTAAAATGATTGCTGCTGAGCTGAGATACATCGCGTGTTTACTTTGATACATTACCTCAGACTAAGTTCCAAATGGAGAGATGGGAATTAGTGGACTCCCTCTCCAATTATTAATTTTGCAGAAACACACAGAGCTCAGCAAAGGGACATTGTCCAAAGTTTGCCATAGACAAATAAACTTAACAGTTGAGAGGATATGAAAGTAAAAAGTGGCCTTCCGTGTGCTCACTTTTCCACTGCACTCTCAGGTTATTTCCTTTGTCAAAAGACCTAAACCCCAGTATTTTGTTTTAAAGCCAAGGACATGACATAAAGAACAATGCCTGGTTTACACTGACAGAACTTGTAGCGCAATTTGCACAGAGTAATGAAATCAGCATTCCATGGCACAAACATCCGGCTCGGCTGCACCCGGCACCAAAGACCCCGACTGCACCAAAGCAGGACCCGGGCACCCTGAGCACTCTGCGTCCCGAGGCTCTGCTCCAGCTGCCGCGTGGTCCCCACGTGCTCTGGGGTGGGCACAGAACTCCATGAATCAAAGCACCCTTCTCACTTTTCTTCTAAGGTGTGACAGACACGTCTGAGTTACTCATCCTAGGCACACCATAGTGACTACAGAGATGTAAGGTGCTTAAAATGGAGAAGATGCCTCCTCCTACATGTCCATTTCAAATCAGATAATGGAATTGCATTTACTTAGAAGCAAGCAGGCAATCTGTGGACAGTAACCTTTCCAGAATGTAGCCACAAACCAAAGCTCAGACAAGACACCACCACCCTCAACCTGCCAAATTAAAAAGACTAAAAAAATAATCTCAGTTAAAAAAAAAAGGTTTTAATTTCCTAAAGGAGGAATTAATTGTAAGATTAATCCATGTATGCAATTCCAAGGGCAGTCCTCGATCTTTTTGTTGTTATTCCCTATTGTGCATTTATAATTATACAAAAATTTAACAAGTAGTGACCAGTCAATTTAAACAAGGCATTACACGATACCTGTGATAACAGACCAATAAAATCTCATTCAGAAATGTGTCATTAAAGCTGTATTTGTCCATTTGTATTTATGATAATAAAAAGAAAAGAAAAAATACATTTGAGTCATATTTCCTTTGAGTTCATCATACTCTGGCACATAACATTTGTGAATTTTATTCAATTCATTTAAAATGATTTCTAACACACAGGCAGCAAGTTAAGGACTGCAAGGAATTCAAATGATCACCAGGCATGCAAGATTTCTCAAGAGACAGCTTTCAAACCACAAATGAGGTATATTTTCCTTTAGGAATTGTACATAAAAAAAAAATTAGATCTAATGACTACATATTTCTCAAAAGAAGACAGGCTTACTCATGTTGTGAAATCAATTGACTCACATATCCTAAAAAGGGCAGGTACTGTTCTTTGCAGATATTCACTCTCCGATAGACCAAACTACAGCGCTTCAAAAAATTTCAGTAGCTTTAAGCCTAGCAGGACAAGAGGCAAAAGAACTGTTTTTTTACTGATGTGGCTCAGACCCACCTCTGACATATTTAGCATGCCCTCCCCTTTGTTTTCTCCCTCATAGCAGTGTTCCACCCTGTTACTTTCCTTGGCCAGGAAGGTACAGACTCCACAGAGCTGCTGCCCATCCTCTTTGCCCAAACAGTGGGAAGGAGTGAGGAAGAGGAGGACCTGAGCGTGCAGCTGCAGCAGCAGAGATGTATTGCACTGAAGAGTGCTGGCAATGCTGAAACAGGTCATAAAACAGAGTGAAGCCTTCAGTTTTTTCAAATAACATTTTTTGTCCATTTACCTTTGCTCAGAGTATGACATCACAATTATCCCTCCTCTTCCATGCTACCTCCTTTGTGGTTCCCCTTTCTAAATTTCAGCTTCCTTCCCTCGCTGGCTGTTTTCACTTTCTACTGCTCCCATCAGCAGTTCCACCTTTTTTTCTACCCCTCTTTATTCTATTCTTCCCCAAAGCAGAAATCCAGGTCTCATAAATCGACTGTATCTTCTTTTTCTTTATATCTAGCGACATGCATGTCCTTTAACCATTTATTGCTCCCCAGAAACTCTAGGCTCTTATGCAAAGCCACTCATGAACATGTTGGTCATTCCACTTGCCATGATTCTCTAATATTCTTTCTAGTCATTCTTTCTAGTGGTTCCCTTCTCCTCCATAGCATTAAGTTTACAACTTTTAACATTCAGTGTATACGAAAATTGATGTAACAGGAGCTGAAGAGAATAGGTATCAGTGTTTTTGTTCTCATTAAATCAGAATTACCACGCAAGCTTTATTATCTAGGATCACAATTAACCTTTTATTAATCAGCCTTTACAAAGAACATATCTACATTTTCCAAATGAAGGAAAACACTTCACTCAGTCCCCAGGATTGATTTACAACCAGTAACACTGTGGACTCAACAAACAGAGATTGCTGACTACTGAGAACAATGAACTTGTTAGTTAACAGAATTAACAGTGCGTTGTTTAACTATAATGACAGCAATAAAACAGGAGATGTGAAGTTGATACAGTCACAACTGAATCGTAATGGATGAGATATTTACGGCAAAGCTGTTAAAACATTGAATAAAATATGGGAAGAGCAAAAGCAGATGTGATTTTATTCTTCAGAGTTGAAGCTTGTAAAGTATGAGATAGCATGAGTAATAATCACAGGTTCTAGTTCACAATGCATTAATAAATATTGATATGATGCCAGCGCTGAAACTTTCCAGATACCAAAATAAAGTGAGAAAGCATGCTCTTGCATTATGTATCGCTAAGTTTAAATTTTACGGCACACATGGCAATATATTCATTTTGATATTACACACCCCCCTACACAATCTCACACACACACCCCTCTCTTTATTTAGGACCTGAATAAGCGTTCAATTTGCTAGTCACCAGTGTCACAGCCCCCACTGCTGCAGGTACATCCCCCATAGCAGCGCTGACAGGGAGGATCACAGAAGAGCTCCATCTATTTTAGTGCAGAATTCTCCACCCAGGCTTCAATGGTTTGGGAGGAGGGTTCAGGCAGATCTGGCTGACTTTGCTCTGCAGCATGTCAGGCATCATTGGTGGCGCTCGCCCTGATGGTGGGGTTCTGACAACCTGCCCTGGGTAGCAACGCTTGCAGCTTCTCCAGCCAAACCCTGAAAGCACCTTCTATGAACTTGTATAGCTATGTATCACACACTTTTTTTCCCCCCCCCATGGGAGTGGTATTTCTAGCTGGAAAAATGATCACAACCTGATCGGATGATAGTTTTTCCGGCTGCAGTTTCATACCCAAGTTAAGGTAGTGTAATACCAATATAAAGCTAAAGTTAAAAAAAAACCAAACACTGCAAATCTGAATCAGTTTCCTTCATACCTGCTCAGACACATTTGTGCTGGCATGACCACGCTGCCTGCTAATACGCATTTGCATACATAAACCATTTCACAAGCTTGTACAGATTTTTTTTTACTTGAAGTACATTAATCAGTCTGAATGACTACTTCTGCATGACTAAAAGACAGGCACAAACCAACATTTTCTTATTCCCACTGATTCCAACAGAGCTACATGTCCTTCTTCCTCCACTCTGATCTCAGAGAACACAAAACACGCTACATCCCAAATGGACATCACCTTTACACGTACTTCCTCAAGTTCAGCCTACAGCAAGAGGAGGCTAAACAAGTTACCTGGTATTATGCATCACATACTGCTCCAACAGGGAACACTGAAACTTCTCCACTCTCTGATTAGTACCCTGAAAGGTACAAGCATTTACTTTTGTGCGTGACATCATCTCTATGAAATTGCTTAACTATAAATTATTTCATTATTTTTCTAGAAATTTCCAGGTTAAACTACTGGGAAAGGGGATATATATTTTTATATATATCCATATATGTATCTCCATCCATTCTTTCCTAGAATGGATATAATATCTCTGTGACTTACTACTATATACTGTTCTTCGTTAATGATCAACATAAATCTGAAAAGGAAGAAACTATAATATCTGATGAAGGTCTATAGGTTTCTCAGAGCACAAATAATAATAAAAAATCCCCAATCAAATAGCATCTTGACTCAAACATCATAAAGTTTCTTACAAACTTTCATAATGTGGCCTTAAAAAAAACATTCGACTATGGGCACAGTGAGATTCATGCCAAAGCAATGAAACAAATTGTACAAACTGGCATCTGATGTGAACCGGCATGAGTTTGCTGCAACCAGCACATCTGCACTGACTTGCATGAGCAAAGGATGCAGCCCCACAACTTCTAGTCTAGCCCAGACAGCAAGTCTCACCCTGGAGTTTCTGCAGTACAAAGGGAAACTGCAGGAGTAAAATAAGACCTGACATTCAGGGTTTCTGCAATTGTACATACGATTTAGGAAACTACATTCAAGTGTCACCCACAAGCAGAAAACACAAATCTAGAGAACCCAAGGGTAACTTGCTAGGGCACTGCACATCTGCATGTGAGCAGAATTTGAAAACAAAATTCTAGGACCTACTTTGAAAACATCCCAATTGTTTTCCCAAATCTTCCTTAAGGCTCTTCACATCCTTAATGTTGTTATCCATTAGTCTGACTCACACCTCTTCAGAATCAATGCCATTATTGATGTTAAACTGCACCAGCTGATTTAGATTTCTATGACATATGGACTCCTGTCCACTAGGTACTCAGCTGCAACCACTCAACTCATTTCACTTAGATCTCAACTCCAAAGAGAATATTAGGGATAAACGGTCAGTGCTTTAATGGTCATTTCACACTTCATCATCAAGTCATCCATTCTCTGCATGTGCCACTTAAGTCTTCCATTCTGTTCCCTCAAATATATCATAGCAAAAATGAACATGACAAAACAAATGTTGAAGAAAGCAACCTTTGCTTGTTGTTAGTGGTTTTTTTCCCTCTAACTAAATGGCGAATTGTCCCATTATACTCATTTCCTGCAAAATATGTATCTCCAGGACCTTCAGTGCAGCAAAGCAAAGCACTGCTACAGTCATCTTCTTCACGGAGTGCTTCTGTTTTACATACTGACACGCATTTTAACATGAAAAAGGTCAGAGATGGAAACAGCACAGCTTGTTGCTGTGACAGCAGACATTTAACAGAAAGACTTCTGGACACACTACAGTTTAAAATAATTTAGTAAAATAATTGCCATGATTGATTTTTTAGGTCCCCAAGTTCATACCACACACTTTTGTGTGACAACTCCCTTCAGTGCTGTTTTTTCTTTCTTCTTTTTTCTTTTCCTTTTTTTTTTTTCCTCCAGCAATGACAAGAAATGCATTTCAAATAAGTTCTGGGTTGTTGTCAAAGTTTGATCAGATTCACAAACTCCACCATCATTTGTTGGCTAAGACCAGTCTACAGAGCTGTTGCCGATCCTTTGTCCAAACAGCCAGCAGTATAAGGCCAGCAGAAAATCATCTTGTTCAAATGAACCTGTGATAGCCTGCCTTTATGACAAGCTTAGCCCTATTTGCAAGGAACGCAGCACTTGCTTTTGTTGCAAACACAGACGTTGCTACAGCAATGGCCAAATCAGGACTGCACAATACATCTGCTCCTGAAAATAATTAGTATAGTTATTACAAATGAAAGCCAGAAAGGATTATGTTTGAAGGAGAAAGGGAACTGTGAGACAGCAAAGAAATAAGTAAAGCTGCTGAACTTGGAAGAAGCACAAAGTCCATTACATACAATACCGCACAGCCTTGGAGCCACTCATTTAAGCTAATTTAGGTGCAACAATACCTGAAAAACTAAACTGCAGAGTTTGTAAGCTAGATCTCCTCCTTAGTCGATGGAGGAAGACAGGTACATCTGAAGACAGCTTCAGCATGCTTGTAAACAAAGATCAGCTGATCTTTGCAGAGTGATTTGGTATGATCCCAGAAGAAAGCCATTTGAATTTATAAAGGAAATATTGGTAGAGTGATTATACCAAGCGTATAACATCAGTATATATACTGTCAATTCAGAAAGCCAAGTCCTTCCCAAAGGGAGAAGAATTAGTAGCAGACGTTATCATATCTAGTGTGTGTATGAAGCATTCATCCTAAAAGTGGGAGAAGCTGTTTCTAGTCCAGCTGGTCAAGGAAGTTCTAAACTGTGCTTTTCAGAGGTGAGTCTGGTTTTCAAAATTTGATCCCAGTGTCATTCACATGATTTACCTAATAACTTTTTAGCACCAAAAGCATAAACTATTCTTATGGAAATTATCAAGATTTGCAACAAGACATATTGCAATATAGTGCCTTCATCTGGGCCAATACATCAAGTTCCTACGGCCAGACACGCAGAGTGTAACAACGCAGCTTCATGAGTGAACGTCATAAGATGCCAGCCAACCTTGCCTGTGATTCGGTAGTTTGAGTGCTCTTCTGATTTGCAGAACACAAGAAAAAGGACCTAGCATTACATTTTACACTTTCTTGAAAAGTCCCCAATTACAAGACTATGCCCAGCACAGCAAAGCGTGTAAGACACAGACCATCACAGCTGCTGCTTTGACCTGCACCATGGTCTGACGTTTTTACAAACGGCCTGAGATATCCAGGCCCACGCAGCATATCAGGGTCCTTAGGCTTTATCTACATAACTCCTCACTCTCAGCCTAAGGAACCAGCTTGGCTGGGAGCAAGGTATACAACCGTAACTTTGCACGGTCAGATTATCGATCCCCTATTTTAAAAACAACGGTAACAGTACATAAACTAGATTCATTATAAATAAAACTTTTATTTTGATGTATAGAAACACAGAATGCCTTGGGCTGGAAGGGACCTTTAGAGGTCATCTAGTCCAACCTCCCTGCAGTGAGATCTTTAACTAAATCAGGTTGCTCAGAGCCCCATCAAGCCTGACCTTGAATGTCTCCAGAGATGGGGCCTCCACGTCCTCATAATTTTGATGTTAGGACTTCAAAGGAGTAGAACTGAAGCTCTGAAACTTGCAGGTATCTCTCTTTGGTACCCAGAGCCTGCAACAGCCAGACTTCAAAATAACACAGAAAGTGCTGTTTGCACAGAGACCTTTCCTCTGACCATGAGATCATCAAATAACCCAATACATCATTTTTACTTTACAAGCATAAGCCTGAGCTGTGGAAAGCATTTACATTTCTGTGTGTAAAACAAAGCAGGACCTAAAGTGCTCTCCTGAATAGAGAGGATTCATTGAAGAGGGTACACACAGGAGTCATGTTAGGCCATCTCAAATGTGGGTTGGACAAATACTCTTTCCATCCCCAGCCCTCCCGATCTGATGCGATCAGAAGAGGGATCAGCCCTCTCCTTGGCACAAGGGTGGTCTATCCCTTCCCCTCTTTCTTGCTTTCCATAGCATATGGAGCAGTCATCCCAGAATCAGTGTTTCACTATTAAATAGTTGTTTTTCAAACAACACACAAGAGTGGAAGTGTATTTATATGAGTTGCACAAGGTTCAGCTTTGCCATTGGGAAATTATGCAACTTGCCCACGGCCACAGCACATCCCTGTGGAAAGTGCAAACCTGAGGCACCCGAATACCCTGTCCCCGCTAAAGAAGCTGGGCTGCACAGTCTCTATTTTAAAGCTAAATTATGATTTGTTCACTTCAAAGACCTAACACAATCAATTTATGATAACATTGCTAGCGCAAACTATTACTGATATGAAATGTAATACTTAATTATGTTGAAGCATTTGACTTCTCTACCATTTTTAGTACACTTAATTTTGACAGTTCTAAACAAATGTCAAACTTGCTTTCAATTTCCTCCCTCCTCCTCCTCACATTTAGTGCTGGTGCATTACTAACAGAATTAAAACTTGAAAATAGCCTTAGGCTTTCTAACCACTTTTGAATGGTATCAGAGGCTTTAGTCTATTTCAGAGTATAAACTCAACAATACTAATTTTGCCATATTTTTAAATAATAATCTAGCAAATTTTCATAGCTAAAATAATAAAAATGAGCTGTAAATGCAAAGAACAAAAAAAAAAAGAAAGAAAAATGGATACCATATTGCCCAGGAAAAAGAGTTAGATTGTCATGAATCTGAAAGGAAATCAATAGGACAACTTTGGAGACCCATTTCAATCTGTTGTTGACATTGTTTTCTAGTAGTAATTTTCTCAAAATGTTAACAGTATTGAGTTTGCTTATTGATTCTATTATTTTTGACCTTGCATTAGTGTGGGCTAATCTTACATGCCATAAAATTTCCTTTCACAGCTAAAATTATTGTATGGCTCTAGGGGAAAGTTACAATCAGGTCACAGCCCCCTTAGGATTTTGATGAGCATATAACTGGCAATGATAATTTTGGCTTTCTATATACCTCTTTCTGTTGTTTACATTTTATTACAGACTTTAGGCAAGATTGTTGCACGAGCCATCAGTATATTGACCAAAATACCAAAATTGTAATAAACTGAAAAGTCAACTTAGACCAACTAGATAGGTCTATCTCTTTGAGAGTCAACTGTACAACCACGTAGCCAAGGAGGGAGCCGGAGCACACGTCAGGCGTTTGCCTGGGGACACGGCTGCAGAGCGCTGGCAGAGCCAGCTGTTGCAACATTTATGATCCAACAGCAAAAAGAGCGATTCCATGGGTCTGCTATGTAACAGCACGAAATAAAATACAACAAAGAGGACAATGAGATCATCCTCACAATATAAATTTGCATCATGTATTCTAATACAGATACCTGTGAGACCTTATTTTCATCCCCTTGTACTTGTGCATTAATTACAGAGCTATTATTTTTACTCAAGATCCCTCTATTAAGTGTTCAGAATGGACAGTGCTAAATTAATCAGCAGCTACTACATGGTGCAATAGTTCAGCACCATTACTAGTACTTAAACATTTCTCAGAAGACAAACCCAGGGAGGATCTTCTGTGACTGCTTTATATTGACTGTCTGAATACCACCCAAGGAAAGAAATGGACATTTCAAGTCACACTGAACTGACATCCAATGTGCTACATTGGACACGTGTCTTTGCTAAAAATACAGGTTTGTGAGCAAACTGCACATACATTTGGGGTTAAAAAGTTATTTTCATAACACCACAAATAATCTGACATTTTGAGTTCCTAATAGCTACAGTTGCTGTTCAGAAAGCATCCAAACAGCCAACAGTCAGGCTTATATCAAAAGGAGATATTTTGGATTCTGAAAACTCATAAAGGTCTAGACATGCCCAGATGTTCCTTATAAAAGAACTTTAACACCAGAGAAAAGACACCCAAAGATAGGCTAAGTGCCCTGCTTGAAGGCTGCATAGTATATATGTCCCCAGAGAAGAAAACGGGAGGGAGATTTATTGTTTGAGGCTTTTAGCCTCAAGCTTAATTTTTAAAGGTATGTATTTCCCTAGAAACAGAATAGTTCCATTTAAAAGTCACAGGTGCCCTGAAGCTCTGCTTAGAAGATTACCTCAAGTTTCATTTAAAAATGGGCTTGAAACTTGACTCAAATTATTTATTACTATCGGCAATATTTTTGTCTGTTTTTCTCTTATGGTCATCTCAGGTCCTAAAAGGGCTCAATAAAAATTAAAAATGATAGCAGCTTATACTGTTCTGCCGATGAAGGGTTTTTCTTTGAACCGTCTTTAAACCTGATATATAGTTAAAACCAAGCCTTCCATGTAATCCTAAAATAAAACAAGCTGCAGTTCATCCCGGTTTATCCCAGGCTAATGTATCCCAGTATCACGTGTTGTTTTTACAGATTTGATGTCTAAAACCTGATAATGGTAATCACTGTGGCAACACAAATATGGGTTTGCCCAAAACTGCAGTAATTGGAACTAGAAAGACTTTTAATCAATGGTTAAAAAAATACATTTTTGTACAGTTAAGGTTTGGAAAGCTTAGCAAGAGAGATATCAAAAAGACCTGAGCAGAGACAGATTTTTTTTTTTTTTTTTTACTTTCTGGACAATTTGGAAAATTCTTGCTCTGCACCCTGTCTAGCAAAAAACCCCAAAATCTTTGTTTTAAAGAGAATACTTACATATACACAAAAAATCAGGTAAAAAGGAAGGGAGTTTTATTATGTGTAAAAGTTGTAATTTTAAAATAAAATCTAAATAAAAATTCATTTCAAACCAAAATGAGAGCTGTGTTTAAAAAAAATCACATGAAACCAGAAGTTGTTTTTAGAAACAGCTTTTGTTCTTTGTCCCCATAAATAGGATCAAGTGGCCACACACTTGTTGAACATTTGTTTTTTACTGAATCAGTATTTTCCCATAGAAAACAGTGCAAAAATAATTTCATGTCAATGCTATCAAGAAATATTTATTTACTAAATTGTAAGTGATATGTCTAGTTTAAAGAAATACATGGCCTTTTTCTAGAAACACAACAGCTATTAGGGCCTTTTGTTATTTACTTTAAACAATTTAAGACACTTTATTAACTAAAAGAGGGGGCAAAAATTTGCACAGTGAAAAATTCTAGTTTTCTATAACATCTCCATTTTCCTTACAACGTCAGAAAACAGCTTTCATCCAACAAGCTGAAAATGCCAATACACTATAACATGGTACTTAAGCCCACTAAGAAAATACTTGAGCACATAATTAAATATTATCCAGGTTGTCTAATCTGTATTGTCTACTTTTGCTGTTACTACATTTTTGTGGTATTGGATAAAGAACAAAGGGAGAAAAAGCTGGAGAAGATTTAAAGAAGCATGAAGCCAAAATAACTTACAATAGAGGATTTTTTTTTTTTTGACCTTAAGGGGGAAAACATTTTCCAAGACCCGATTTGATAAACAACCAGTTTTGTTTCTCTGTAGTCCAGTTAAAAGGAATTTAAGAAATCAAAATACAGAGAGTTATTTACTCTACTGAAATTACATAGGCACGAGTGACTTTTGAGTTTTTGTTTTAAGAATCCTCTCAAATGCAGAGACTCAAAGATGAGACAAGCCCAAGACAGTTATTACAAGGCACATCTACAGAAACTTAGAGAAGTTCTTACATGCAAGAATAATCATCATATATGGCTTCCTAATACAGAGTTTTGAAAGGGGACTTGGACTGGTCAGCACTTTTACAGGCACCATTAAGTTTAAGTAGAAGGTGACAGAATTCAGGGGATGAGTCTCTTTGAGCTATGACTGTCTTACACATCTTTGGCAGTGCAAATGTACCTTAAAGCGAGCATAAATTATGTTCAGTAACAGCTAAAAAAGTTTCCAAAAACCATCAACAAAAGGCAATGAAACTCAAGCTTCAAAGTCACTTTGGTGCTTTTTTGGAAACTGCTACAGAAATCTTTCAAAGCCTGCCGAAAGGCCGGAGAAACTAAGACAGCAGCCTGAGGAACACAACTAGTGATGCTATTTCCAGGTATGAACAGGGAGCGGCATACTTACATGTGTCCAGTAAGTATCTGATAGAACATCTGTGTGTTGATGGGTAAATTATAGTTACTCTCACGGCTATGCACTGAGGATGCTGCATTTCTCAGGATAGGAACTGTCTATGGATCACACTGTAAGGGGCACCTGGACAGTCCATATGCATGAGTAAATAAAAACATTCAATAAGCTTTTGACTGTTTTATCTGAGAGATCCTAGAACCTTTTTGGTCCAGTTCTCCAGTTTTGTTTTTTGTTTCTCTTTGTTTGCTTGTTTGTTTTTCTCCTGTGTGTGTCAGCTCCACCTGCATTGGATTAGCCCTATGGGGCTCCAAAAAGAGTCTCTCCCTTCTGTAAAAAGCCTGTGGCATGAACTTTAAGAAAGCTGAGCCAATACCCTCAGTCTCACCTAGTAAACCCCAAATTCAGGCCCTCCTTTACTCTATAGACACTACTACAAAAGCTAACCTTAGATCACTCTAGGTCACTGAAAACGTGTATTATTTTTTCAGGTATTGCGGCAAATAAAACTTTTTACTCTCTTGCGTCCTAAGCAAAACCTCTTAAAGCTGTGTCCCTGTACTACTGGATGAGGTGAGAGATGGCACCTTGCCTAACATGGGCACATTCCAGGAATTGCTGCAAGTTGTGATTTCAGGAGAGAGGAGACCTCTATTTCATTCCTAAGGACATTTGAAATGAGGGACTTTCAATCTCTCCTCCTGTCAGCTAGCTTCAGCTCAGACTTTTGATAGCTTCCCACTGAACAGGCTAATTGCATTCCAGTCTAACGCATTCAACTCTCTCAGATACAAGGGAACTATTTATCAGAAGAGAGATCGGGACACTACTGCAAAATGTTGAACATTTCAGTACGATACTAAGTTTCTTTCCATCAATCTGTGTCATCAGATGCTCTGAAATGGAAACATCAGGGCTTTTCAACTCTTAGAAATCAAATGCAAAAGCACAGGGAGGGGCTTGGGTGTGCAGTGATGGACTCACAGAAGTTGCAGCTTAGGAGATAGAACAAACCACGGGGCCTTTTATTGCCCACTTCTTTGCCATCCACCAAATGTTTGTTTTCTGCTGCATCTATCTTGAAATCAGCTCTGAGCTGCTCTTTTCTGTCTGTTACCTCAAATTTTGCATGAATTAAACTCATTTTGTCTACTCTGTTTCAGGAAGACAGGAAAGACAAGACCGAAGATGATGTGTGTATTGTGGAGAAGAACTGGCACATTGAGCAGCGGCCTTCAGTTGCTCCCTTCTCGAATTTATATGTCCAAAATTACCTTCTGGTCTGTTTTTCCTGCTTCTTTCAGTTTTACAAATGAATTTCATTTGGAATCAAATTTAATTCAGTGCTACCTGAGCCCTGCCACCAATCACTTATCTGTGCTCACTGCAATATATATTTATTTAGATTTATACAGTGCATTAAAAAAGCATCTATCCTGGGCCTCCAAGGAGCCTTTGCCACAGTACACAATCACACCAATACAACATAACACATGTGTAAGATCTCTAAACTGGTAAAGAGGTACTAAAACAAGACGTGTCAGTCTTGGATGCAGCAGTCTCTATTCTCTCCTCCATTCTCCTAAAACGATTTTCAGGTTGTGGTGTCCAAGTCCCATAGACCATAATTCATAATGGATTTTCAAATGGAGGAAAAAATATTGGATTAAAACCTCCCCACATTAACACATGCTTAAATTTTACAGTGCCCCAATAATCAGCAAACTGGAAGCTTTACATACCAAAATGCAAGGGGCTGAACTCCAAAGCCAGGTCCCATTGCAGAGAGCTACCAAGGGCATCAGTACCTTTTACCTCTGTTCACTTCAGTTATAATATTACTATATCAAAAGAAGTAGTAACTTAAATATGCACATATTGAACAGTAATAAGTTCAAAACTGCTGCTTTATTTGCAAGCCAGAGTCTAGACAGAGCTATCAACCAACACCAATGTGATAGAACTTCTGAGAAATGCCACAAGAAAGTATCTGCTTTAAGAAACACAGAGGAAGGAGGTGTCTACAAAAGCAGCTGTGGGCTCAGAAGTTACAGCAACAGGAAGTAAATATTAACCCCTGCATCTTCTTGTAAAGCTATAAGCCTGTCAGACAGGCTGGATGACTGATAACATTCACAGTTGCTTTAACGCATTAGCAAGAATGAACTCTCTCCCACCCTTTCTAACAAAAAATTCACTACCTGGCTTCAGCAAACATTTTTTTTGTAAGTTCTAGGACAAAAAGGAGTGGCACAACAGAACAAGTCAAGCTACACATGCACTATCCCACTACTGTAAATCAGGTGGATTTGTCTGCTGAACATTCTCAAACGTTAATTTGCATAAGAAATTACCCAGCTTGACAATTGCTTGAGTGCACAGTTAGAGCAACTACAGAGAGAGATGAAATAACCGTGCTTGTTTTTGCATGTGTATCCACATCACCAAGCTTTCCCAAAATCTGGGACCATTACAAGAATTACAACTTCCTAGCACACCTTTCTTTGTCTGCAAACTCAGTCTCTTCCGTTTCTGGAAATAGCTACTAATTCATTATTATCACTGACATTTCTTGCAATTTCATGTGTTTCCCTAGCAGTGCCTGTTTCCTCAGTTTCATTATTATCAAACAGCTCTGCTGTGATAGACTGCTGATCCTCATCTTCATATTGATTAATTTCATTTTCACATGCATCATCCTGATTTTCAACATCTTCAGCACAGTCTTCTTACAATGAGTCATTTGCAAGACAGATTTTCATTATTGAAGTCATCTTCAGTGTAGGAATGTGCTGGACCAGTTTCAGGTACAAGACCACATTCTGCTCAGCTTGATTAGTATAAATTAGAAATGCATGTACAAAACTTAACAGAATAATTTGAAGCCTCCAGTGGTGTAAGGAATAAACTGAATCTGGCCCAGTGTTTGCTTCTCTCTGCCTTTTGGCTGTCTCAGGGAAGGGATACGCCAGTCATGCTTGAGCTTGATCATTATCGGTATAATTAAAATGCAATTTATTTTTTTGGATTAATTGGTAGATTAAACAGTCATTTTATTATGTTTATCTCGGACATCTAAAATATTTAAGCACTTAACATTACCAAACTGGCTAAATAAATCTTTAATTTACTATAATTAGATTTGTTTAAATTAAAAAATATATTGATATTCCAAAATAGTTTCATATTAATTTGGGACACTAAATTAGAACTCAGAATAACTTGTAGTTTTTCCTGCTTACAGGTTATGAAATACTGTTATCTAGCATGAAGCATGCTCGTCTATACACACTAATCCAGACCCTTACAACGTATTATACCATATTATCAGTCCTTCAAGCTCATTCTGGCGAGAAAGGCACCTGTCGTGTTTACCAGATCCAACCATCAAATGCTCTGGAAGGGTTCAAAAGCAACTGGGCAGATTCCCAGAAGGAGAACCCATCCTGGCGGGTCTGGCTGAGCTCTGGGCTGCGGCCAAGGGGCGTTTGGGGTGGCGTCGCCATACACGATGCTCAGCCGCCGGCCCTGCAGACAGGGCACTGCCCTGAGCTCTGGTGTGAACCTCGACATGAGAACATAATGGCTTTAACAGGAAGATTATTGCTCTCTAATGCCCTTCTAAAACCTAGAAGCATGAGATGAGGTTGCCTTCCCTTTAATGTCTGCAATTACAAATGTTATTGTAGGTCATAAAATTATCAGCTATTACATTAAAATCCAGTTCTAGAGCCAAAATTCAGCTGGTAAGAGGACTTGGAAAGCAGCACAGCCAATGGAAACAAGCTATAGGATACACACAAAACAGAAGCAATGTTTTTTCTTACATTTCAAAAAATGCACCCTCAGGAGTGGCTACAGAAGCACTGTTTCTCCTCTCTCTTTTTTTTTTTGAACTTTTTCTTCACCGAGAACAGACTTGAGCCTTCCCTGCAGCAAAATCTCAACCTTATCTGCAGAAAAGGGAAGAGAGAAGGCAGGAGTGGGAATAGAGGGAGAGAAGCAGACATTGTGAAAAAGCACCACTGAGATATGGGATTTCTGGCAAAGCCACTCTAATTTATTTCATCTTTCCCCATCCTCTAGGATTTCTTCAGTCTTTCTCCCTAAGCTCTTTTCTGGACTCTTTAAGTATCTTTCCACATTGCACAAGCTTCAGTGCCCCAAACCAAGATGTAGTTAAGCAGCACTGGACAGAACAGAGGAACTGTTTCCCAAGGTCGTGGTCATCTTCGTATATTCCAGTTGGTTGCCACAGACTGGCATTGGTGACACATGCTCACCCTATGCTCAGTCAATTGGGTTGCAGAACCTGCTACTAAGCAGTTGTTTCCCCGTCTTCTTTTTGCTCAGTTGATTATTCTTGCTGAGGCACAGGACCTTGAATTTGTCTTTCTTGAGCTGCATCCTTTTCTTCAAGTTCTTTCCCCTGCTCCTATCATTTTGAATTCTAATCCTGTCTTCCAACATAATCACAGCCCTTCTCAGTTTGTGTCATTTGGAACGGTAATAAGCACTCTCTCTGGTCCATCACACAGATCTTTAATGAAATATCACTAGACCTACAGAAACTCACTTAATATATCTTTCTATTTCTACAGCAAGCCATTGATAAGTATTTTTGAAACGAGTTTTTCAACTAACTAGTATTTTCAACTGAGTTATACTGTTTGCTGGGATGTCCTGTGAAGCTCTCCCAAAACCCTTTGCTGAAGAAATGGGCATATGAGCATGGACACTATGCACAGCGAATGACTCCAGTTTTATTTTGAAAGACAGTCACGCAAAGGTTTGAGAGGTTGGCAGTGAGCATTAGTATTTTCACCTGCTCTTTTAATGTAGAATAGAACAATATAGAAAGCAGGATCTACCAGTTGTCAAGTTTTCTTCAAGCCTCACATAAACTAAAATTGATTGAAATTGTATTCCAGGGTTCTTTTCAACTCAGCCTTAACATGGGAACACACATGCGTCTGTATACTTATGGATGTTTTCCGTTAAATTCCGACTAGAATAAAATGTGCATGCACATTAAAAAGTATACATCCAGTTTTACAGTTTATGCAAAGGTGACTGAAGATCCCATTATTTGCTCTCATAGCTGAATTATGTGTCCAACAAGTTATGAGCATGATTTTGTGCTGATAAAGCTGAAGACTGTTTTTCCACAGATTGTTTTCTATTTCTACCCAGAGGAGAACATAAGCTAGATACATCAATATATAGTCATATATAATCCCAGTGAAATCAAAAGATCTTTTCTTTTTGGCTACCTATGTTTACTATAGTCATTTTGCACTTCTCTGGCAGGGAAGGTTTAACAGGATGTTAAGGTCATGTAAGATGTTTTAAGATGACTATTTTCCTGCCACTATGGCCAAACCTCTCTCATATCCATAGATTTGTGCCTGCCCTATTGCTGCCTTTCCACGTGTGGCTGCATCCACATTTTTCACATTTCCTTTGGAATTCCTTGCAATACTTTTAATGCCTCTTATAATGGTCAGGCCCTAACTTTAGGAAACTCTTATCTGATGGACCAGCTCTTAAAAATTTCCCTTTAAAAACCCATTCCATAAGTGCTTGCATTTTTCATGAACTTTGGATGCATCTGGTCTCAAGGATGGTACATTCTCCATTTCGACATTAGGAGGAAAAAAAAGCCTAACATCAAAAATCCTATGCTTTTAGCAGATCATTTTGTTCGATCAGTTTAAAGAGCAGGGCTCAAAAGTAGCACATTAACCTTGATCCTATGGCTTCTCTCTGCAGCAATCAGCAGAACCCCAGGTTCTTGTGGGACACTGGATCTGTCTGGACTTTACTGAGCTAAATCATGGGGAGGACAGTTTTATGAAAAACTGTGATCTCTGGAAAAGGGCATCAGACTTCATGCAGACAAAAAGCTGGCAATCCTGTGCATATATCCTTCTGCATATCATAAAGAGGTGACAGTTACAATAGTGTTTATTAGAGTGGAAATTTTTCATGCTCCTGTGGCATCTGATAACTGTTACATGCACTAACGAATGACTCACCGATGGCTATCAGAAGTAAGCTGGAGCATAAAGTAAAAAATTCAAAATTCAAAGGGAGCTTCAGATTTGCAGGCAGCAAGGACTTCTCCCATCTCTGACACACCCATAGAGCTCCGAGCATCCCAGTAAAGAACCAAATGCAGTTTGCTGCACAGTAAAGCCAGTGAGATGGTACAAAACAACAATTACACAGAGACTCTGCCAGCTGCCTGTATTCTTCCCTTTCAGACACAGGCACTTCACAGACTACAAGATGATAATGGTCATAATGTGCCACTTGAACCAAGTCTCCATCTAGCATTAATTTTGCAGGCGTAAAAGTTCACATTTGCAAATTACTGCTTGGATCTCATAAGATAAAGGTTTGAGCATCTGCAGGAAAAGGAAGTTGTTTTCAAATTTCTACTTTTTTTTCCCCCAGCACCGTCCTGTTCAGCCACATGAGAGTCTCACGTGGACACCAGCACCCCTGGTACGTGACTGCATAAGCACACGCCTGCCAGGCTTCACGGTGTCATTGAAGAGACAGGATGCTTGAAGGAGACACGAGTGTTCATTTGGGTAACACCCTTTCCTATTGTAATGAAGATGCCATTTGCATTTTTCTTCCTAAAAAAAGATTCATGTCGCCTTTGTAATTCTGCATCTGTTGTGTTCAACAGCCTGGACCTCAGTGTGGCAGCCACCACTGAGGAGCACAGGATGCGTCCAAGCGGCCCTGACTTCTGCACCAAGACACTCTCCTCTTCAGCCAGCTGTTCACCCAGAGAGCTTTACTGAACTGCTTCTACTACACTTTAAGCCTTAGACAGGAGGGTCTTAAAAAATGGGCACTTATCAAGGAAGCAGGAATCCATACGCTTCATATAGCTCATAAAATGACTGCCACAATTTACATGCAGCTCCTCCTTTTGCCACAAAAATACAGGACAGAGTCATCCCCACTCCAGAGTTGGCCAGAGTCCCCATTCCTCTCAGTATCAAATATATTCACTCTCCGTATCACTGAGAGAGCAGATGAGCTTCTCTTCCCCCTTGACTTTCTTTAGGTAATATAAAATTCAGCATTCAAGGTGCTCTTTTAAAAGTAGGTTACCTCCCGATGAAAATAAGAGTTCATATTTGTGCTGACAATAGTGGATCATGTTAGCACTGTGCTGCCTGTATAAAAAAATCTGCAAAATACCAAGAACAAAAGATACCTTTACTTCTTCGCTAAAATTCCCTCAGTTTGAGTCAAGGACACCTTTCACTGCTTCAACTAGCAAGCGAACACTATCACACTCCAACAAAATTGTGAACTGCAGAGAAACACTCGCTGTTTTCACAGGGCATGGAGACTTTCATAACTGGGAAGACTTTTAGAGGATGCTTTTTATTTTCTGAGAAAAAGAAAGCTCAGATTTTTACAAGGAAGATCCATCCTTTGTGTCCTCCCCATGCCTCGGAGCTGTAATTCCTTCAGTACTCCCTGTAAGATCTCTAATCTTTACAGTCAAGCACAAAAGCTGCTAATATAAATATTTGCAATACTATCATATGCTAGAGAGTCTTGAGTGATGAACTGCTCTGTAATTTGCAGCCCACTAGCTGTGGGTGCTGTTTCCATTATGCAGAAGGAATGTGGTAGTCTGACAGAGAGTATTAAACAACGGGAAGGTTTTACACAGTGCTAAGTATGGGGTTTTGCCACTTCAGAGCAAAACACTACGACGTATTTGTACTGCTTCTAATAAGACAAGGATACGTAAATCAGGGTCACCAAGTGGACTGTTCCAGTGAGTTATGAAAGTGAGAGCAGCAAACTTGAATTTACAATGCATGCCCTTTAGCTAAATCTGAGATTTGTTGCAGTTATTTTGGCCTTATTAAAGTATAATATTAACGCCCATAAGAGAAAATTTGTTATTCCAAAGACACTTCTATACCAAACAATGCTATATTTAGAGACAATAACTATCTTGCATTGCATAATCTGGCATTTGTACCACCAGGGAGTCATATGGCATTATTCACTAATGACAGAAAGGCTTCTGGCTCCTTTTCCTGGTGTAATAAATATCTCTTTAGAGCAAGCAAGCTAGGAGGAGTGTACTGTGGTACTGTGGAACTGGAAGTTTTGTGGTGGTTTTTTGTGTATTTTTTTTTCCAAATTCCAATTTAGTCTGAACTGTTTTCAGTCCTTATGACACTTCTTACTACTGGTGTGGTAAACGTTAAATTCTATCGAACTTTTAAAAACAATAATGAATCAAATACAACTACCAAATCACTACTGAAAATTTAGGTCAAGTTTAATCATGAAGAGGAACCTCTTACTGCTCAATGCCCTGCACAGGTTTGGCAAACTCAGGCTAAGGGAGTGGGGTACCCATGGGATAGAAATCATCACCACAGACTGCAAGTATAGTATGGATTTAGGCTGCTGCTTCTTCAGCAAGAATGAGATTGCACAACTATTCCATGACTGGAGTCTTGGGCTACAACACACTATGAATCAATAGTTCTTGGCAAACCCAATTTAAGTTTCTTCTTTTCAGGAGAGTTTGACAGAAGTGAAGCGTGATTCCTGGGTGCCATACATAGAACAATTGGTTAAACAGTAGAAACTAAGCATTTAGGAGAAAATAAGAGTTTAAAACAAAAAGTTGTACATAGACTTATAGTACCTAAATTCCCCGTTGAGGGAAAAAAACAACAAAGCCTGCCTACTTGCTTCAAACTTTCCAGAAGTGTCATCTTCTGGTTTCTCTCCCCTCTGAGAGAGACTCGGCTTTTTCCAACTTGCCTCAGTAGATGTGATTGCCTATGTTCTTTTTCCTGTCCTAGTTAAAAGCAGTTTTGTCAGCTTGATGATTTTTCCTACTAGGCTAATGCTTTGGCATTGCTCCTCATCTAAATGGTTTGCAGTAAGATGGTCTGTCACAGACCTCTCCTGCCATGAGCTTTTTTTCTGTATCCCCAGATAGTCAATCCTCTGTTGTGTTAAATCAATTGGATTGTAAAAAACAAAAGAAGAAGAAACCCAAATCCCCATAAAAATAACCAAGCCAGCATGTAGTTATTGCAGAAGAGTTTCAAATTCATCAGTGTCACCAAGGATCTGATCTTCCCAGTGAGCTGACTGGTAAAGAGATGGGTGTCTCTGAGAGACCCCCAGTCCAGCATAGTGCTGTTCACCGCAGGTGCACAGCCAAGGGGGTGAGAAAGCAGGACAGCATGAGAGCAAGAATGACCCAGAAGTCTCCAAATCGCAAAAAGCATTCCTCTGCTAAAATCTTATTGGACCAAAAGGCAGCAGGTGTCTATGAAGTTAACAGTTTGCTGCTCTGAATCGCAACTTTTTTCACTCTCTGACTTGATAGTGCTCCGAATTCCTCCCTTTTTGGCATTTTACCCCTCTCCATCTCTTTGCTCCCCAGAGCTACTGGCAAGCTTCCTTTTCAGCCTACGAGATGTTTTTGAGGCAATACTGATGGGTGATGATGGGGTAACCCAGAGTATCAGCGTCAGTGACTCATGAATTCCACCCACTCAGAGCACTGTAATGCATCCTGTATTTATGTGCCTTGTTAGCTTTTGTCATTTTTCCTTAAAGATGACTAAACGAGTCTGACAGACATTGAATTTATGCTGTTATTTGTAATGAATAAAACAAGAGGGCCACACCTGACAGCAGCTGGACATGGTCTTCAGAAGTTTTGCACAAATGGAAAGATCTGATCGCAAAAGTACAGCTTAGCAAAGTCTGTATTTAAGAACTCAGGGGGCTGGGAAGATAACTTGTGTAGCTGCTTCTCATTAAGATACAAGTGTGGAATAAAATGGAATGCAGAAAATTAAATCTCCATGGTTTGTGGCGCTTTGCCATTTACCTTCAAGTGTTCAGAAGAAAAAAAAGAGCATGAGAAAACTATAAGGAGAAGAAACAGAACCAAAAGACTGAGTGAAAGAGCGTAGCAGTACGTAACAAAAGCCAAACACTTCAGAGCACCAAGCAGTGCCCACAGCCCTTCTAGCACAACCTCCTGAAAAGTCAGAAACGACAACTCAGCTACCCTCCACACCACACCAGAGACTCACACATCATTCATGACTTTCAATTTTGTGGAGCTTAGGTAAGAAAGCATCATCCAGCTTTTCCACTCCCCTACAAAAAATCCCGTTAGCCCCTTCTTTTTACAGGAAATATTTCTAGAAAGCTGTAAAGAGTCTATTGCTTCCTTTTTATAGAGCAGTGCTGCTCTGCAACAGGTAAATACATATGTTCTTTTATATTTTTCATGCTCTGGATAACACATCAAGGCATTTTATAGACATCAGGTCAGCACTGACACGTAACCATCGAAACCGTCAGCTGCAGACAAAGTAACAACCCATCTCAACTCTACCCAAACGTAGGAAGTGAAGACAGACTCTGCATCACATCAGAAGTTCACCATCCCTTTTAATACGCAGAACACAATTATTTGTACTGAATTCAGCCAATCCAATTATGATAAAACAACTATAAATGACATATGTACAAGGAGTCAATCATCAAAACGAGATTTAATATCACATTGTCTGTTCTGTGTGGACGCCAGAGAAAAGTTAGAAAGTCCACAAATAGATGAGTGTCTCTGTCTTAGATCTCTTTCCATTCCAGTTGTGAGAAGTCAGGGTGACTTCAGTAAACACTGGACCAGAAAATGAAACCTGCCACAACCATTGTGTGAGATAGCTTCAGGCACAGTTTATTTCTCTCATCATTAACAATGCATATTCTGATGAGACACTACCATCACAATCTGCTCTAAAAGCCCAAAATAAGATTCCAAAAATTTTACACATATTGGCAGACACATATTTTATACAAACATATTTTTCCAGTCAGGTCATAATGCCATCTTAAACTCAGAGTAAATTTTTGCAGCTAAGTTATAAACCCCTGAAAGCAGCACTTTATAATGGAAATGCTGATACAAGCTTAACCAGAGCAGCAAGAAGAGTGCCATACACTATAAAAATAAAAGTGAATCATAAAGCAGTTAAAGTTTGATTACTATAAAATACCTGGTCTTGAAATTTTGATTCAGATTTTTTTTTTTTTTTAATTACTTCTCATGACCTAGAGATACTTTTTGGACAGATAATGACTAGGGAATTAGATCAAAGATTTTTTTGTAACTTCAGAATACAGCACTAATGTGTTCAATGGCCTCCTTCGAGCATAAAACATACGGCTTTGAAAGTTATTTGGTCTACTTGTAAATAACAGTTTGAAGTGGAACTTGCAATTAAAAAGAAACTTCTCTAAAGTCCAGACAGCCGAAATTGAGATTTTTAGGGGTAAACCAAGAGGAAAAAAATCAACCACAACAACAACAAAAAAAAAAACAAACAAAAAATACCCCTCTACACAAAGAAAAAAGGAAAAACCTCCCAAGATTTCAAAGATGCCTGGTAGGAACATTTCTTAATTGAGTCATGCTTTAGTGCTGCATGGAATTGTTCTTATTAAAAATTAAATAAGAACAGAAGAGAAGAACATGGGAGCTTTTGAGAGATTAGAGCTTTGTAAGATTTACTTAAAAGGTTTCTATTAGACTTCAGGGGTTCTCTCACATATAAAAACACTCACCTACACAAAACAGTCTGAAAAAGCTAGGGTTCCAGCTATCAAAGACCGCAATCAGTTGATAGGAAAAAAAAAAAAGTCTTCCTTTCCAATACAGTAGCAACGCTCACGTTGAATCCATATGTTTTCTTTGTTCGCTAAATAATCATCACGTTTTGGTTTTTTTTTTTTAAACTCAGCGTGTTCATTGTCAACCTACATTTCTTCCCGATTTTTCTGATTTAACTAATTGAGAACCATCTCTGCCTGTGCTGCTCGCAGTTGCCTTGTTTCCTGTCAATGCACATTTGCAGTGGGTTGGACGTATTTCAAGAAGCACACAGCAAAAGTTTTTTTACACAGACTATGTACCGTGAATCATAACGTCCCCAGGGACCCGAAATTCCGCATCTCTGGTTAAATAATCTTCTATGAGGTGAACAGGGTATAAAACGTGGCTTAAAGATATTGCTGCAAACGCAGTCCCCCTTCTTGAATTTTATCACCTTTCTTCAGTAAAGCTGGAAGTTTGCTTTGAATTCCTTAAATATGCCACCTGCTATCTTATTTTGGAATCCACCTGCAAAAAATGGAGCCTTAAGATTCATCAGATGGGGACAAAAAAAAACATTCTCAGTTCTTTGGCTCCCATCTGTGCTAACCCTGCCTTAGCAAGCGCACCTTCTGCACCACACCAAGCTTCCAAGTATTGGCAGACTTTGGGGATTTCACAAATGAAACACTTAATACTTCTGGGCAACCTGAGGAGCTTTGCTGATCTTCGTTCATACTGCATTTCTAGCTCATTCAAGTTGGCTCACGGACCAATTTCCCATTAGGTTTTTATCAAAATCTCAGATGACACATTCTCAGTCCATTTCCCTCTTTGCAAAACTATGCAAAGCTATTACATGTTTTAAAAGGAGCTAATCCTGACTCCTGTATAACTATCAATGGGCACAGGATGTTTAAAAAAATGCTACTGGATGCAGCTTGGGCTGACATTACAGGTATGTAAAAATTAAAAAAGGCTGCTAATAGACTCAGTATATGCTAATGTAATAGTAATGTAAGCTTTATTGCTTGCTTTATTTTAGAGGGGTGCTAACTCTTAATGATCAGAAATTAAAAAAAAAAAAAAGGAGGAAAAGCAAATATGACGGAAGTTATTTAAAAAGCACAAGCACACCGGATTTCTGAGGTTTCTGAGCTGCCCAGGCTGCCTTGTTTCAGCGAGCCCAGCCGTCTGCCTGGCCACAGACCCTCCCTGGCTGGGGGCAGCTGCAGAGCCTGCAGCATCTTTCCCCATCTCACATTCTGTTACTGAAATGCACTCTTAGCAAACTATTAGCAAACACCGTAAATTCAGTCTCTTTTCCAGCTTCCAGCAGCCTGAAATTTCCAACTCACAGGAGATGGAGAGGATGGTAAATGAACAACTGCACAATCCAGGTCCCTCCCAGAACTGCAGCAACTTGTGTTTCATCAGGACAGAGGACATGGAGACTGCAAGTCCCGGTATTTTCACAGCTCAGCAAGGATTTACTTCTTGATCTTTATAACCCCCATCCCTAGAATACAGAAATGATTAAAAGCAAGTAAGTGCGACTAAAAGAATGCTACTTCTGTGCCCAGTTCTTCTGGGAACTGTGTTACTTCTGCAGTCAGTCCTTCTGGGAACAGCACATCAGAGCTGTTGGTGTGCCTGTGCTTTCTAGAGATGAGAGCCGAGGAAGAAACCAGAATTAATAATTTAATCTGGAAGTTTAAGCTTTTTTATTTATGCTACATTTATCAGCAAATTATGGTTTGGTGACATTGTCTTAATTTGTTACAATAAATGCTCTGAATTTTAAATTAGAAAAAAAGAGAAAAATAAGATCTAAAATAATTAAAAGAGAATAGAATGGAGCTAAAATAAAGCAAGTTAGATGAAGGCTTACAATGTAATTCAGTAAAGAGGACAGAAGACACCACGGTGGGTTACATAAACAGAGAGCTCAGCTGTGCAATGCAGGGCAGCGTAGCTTTAAGGACCTCAGCATCAGCCCAGTGCTGACATAGCACAGAGGATTTGCACAACTATCAACGTTCCTCACAGGTGAGCAGGACAAAATGAACCTACAGAGAAAGATTTTTGAGCACGTGGCAAGTGCAGCCAGGGGACAGATAAGAGAGGAAGGGTAAGATATCTCTCACAATTACTTCCTATAGAAAGATATAAAGAAAAGGAAAGGAAAAAATTGTGAGCAGCTTAGAAAGTATAACTGGGAATAATGGAAACTTCAGGATTAATATTAGGAATTAAAATTAGTGTTGCTGTGAATTCTAGCAGCTCAAAAAATAGCATCACAAATTAAGCTAACCTTTACCACTTCCTTGCTAAAGAAACAGTCTGTCTAGCCTGGAGAAATTTAGTCCCTGTGATAAAGAAAGAAAACAGAAATAAAGGCAAACTAAAACAAACCCCTAAACCCCTTCTTATTCTACTACATAAGTTAACTCTTAACACTATCAAATATATGTTCTTCATATGCAATAGTTATTCTTTTAGTATTGTATTCGTACTTTCAGCATAACTACCATAATTACTGTTTTCAATTAAATCCGAGATTTTCTTTATGCATGTTATTTTTAAAGGGAAAGTTATATACAATTATAGAACACTTCTATCATATAATTATATTCCTTCTCCATGTTAATATTCTATAATTTGCCTCATATCCCTATATGAATTTCATATTGCAAGTGTTAAGACTTTAGAGCCTGTAGTATTAAAAAAAAAAATACAAAAATCATTCTACAAGAGTCTGAACAAGCCCTCAGCAAATTTAAATAACATCTAAAGTTAGGTGTAACCAGGTTGTTTTTTGTTTGCTTAGTTTTGGGTTTATTTTAGTTTCGTTAAATCAATAGCCTGCTAAAAATCTCCCAGGTAATTATCTTACAGATTTAGGGATTTATAAAAGTGTTCCTAGGAATATTTGTCTTTCTTAGGACCTTAATATCCCTTCTAAAAATGACACTGCACAACCAATGCTACAGCAAAGAAATAAGATTTTAAATGAACCTTAAAGGGATTTTTAGGTTTTTTTTTTGCAGCAGTTTTCTGCTTAAACTGTGATTTCAGCATAAGAGCTCTGTTCTTTGGTATTAACTTACAAAAGCCACTCTGAGGCTCTCATGTAAGTAACAGAACCAGGATAACTGGGGAAACTTATCTACGGCTTAATTTCCTCTTTCTTTAACTGGAGAATACAAAATTATGAAGAATTTACCAATACTGGTCTGAAGAGTCACCAGATGTAGTTACAAGATACATTGAGAACACACATCCTAATTTTTTGAGGAAAATCTCTAAGAGCCTATATCATTACAGAAAGTTTCCTTTATGCAGAATTTTTACCTGAAAACTTATTTTTATGATAGGTTAATTATGAAAACATCAATAATCAAAGGTCAAATGGATCAATACACACTGATATGCCAGACAGGGACAAATATATATATTTGTCTTATTCTTTAGGTACGAGACCAGCATTTTTCTGTTTCTATGTCCAGCAGAGTCAGGGACTATGCCAGCTTTGTCAGGTGTCAATTAATTAAATTTTAAGTGTTGACTAACAATGAAATCCAGTCATAGAAACTGAAAACTATGAAAACTAGCCATGTTTTGAGGTGTTATCAAAACAGCAAGCTTTTGTAAACTTAAATATGGTTTAGCACATATTTATTGTAGGGGCTATACTAATCATAGAATGGTTTGGATTGGAAGTGACATTAAAAATCATCTAGTTCCAATCCCCGTGCTAGAGGAAGGGACACCTTCCACTAGACCAGGTTGCTCAAAGCCCTCTCCAACCTAGCCTTGAACCCTTCCCCAGTTTCTCTGGGCAACCTCTTCCAGTGCCTCATCACCTCCACAGTGAAGAAATTCTTCCTAATATCTAACCTAAATCTACTCCCTTTCAGTTTGCAAACTTCCTTCTCCTCTAACATTGTGCTCTCTATTTAGGGTCATCAACTGCTCCATCAATGGTATTTAATTGTTTACTGACACCACATTAGCCTTAAATCACTTCCATTCTAAATGTACACCAGAATAGCGCACACGAAGTGAATATATCAACATTTTGTATATAACAGTTATAAGTCTAATGGGCAAAGTCTCCAACTGCTGCTGCCATTCATTTTGATAAAATACTAGCCATGAATAATTAGTATTCATTTGCTCTAATTAAGGAACATAGATAATGGAAGCTGGATTTAGAATAGTGTGAAGCATTTTTCTGGGGCCCATCATGTGCTGCCTGTGCAAGGTGGGCAGGAGGCTGCTAGTGCCCTTCTCGGTGGAACAGGACCCAGGGACAAAGCACTTTGCAAGGAATTACTGAGAGAATTCCAACAGCAGACATGGACTGCAGCATTTCTGAGGTCCTACACTTCCCCAGCACCAGATTCTGTGAATTATGCCTAAAGCAGTAATACAGTACTAGAAGTACAAGTCAGCATAGCAGATGCACAGATGCTATTCTTTATATATTATTATGCAGTAAACTTCTATATAAGTGAACAAGTAACACATGTACCAGGCAGAGAGCTTTTACAGCTCTGTTTGGTAGCTGAGTGGGTGCAGATGAGCTTTGTCCCATGGCTGGAGCTGGAGATCTGCTTTCAGTCTGTCACTGCATCTGCCCATGGCCATAGATGGGCTTGGTCACTCTCTTTGTTCATCTGTTTACTCAGATGTAAGGCACAGAGAAACCATCACACAGACAGCACTGAAATTAAGTTTCAGAAATCACTTGGAGAAATTCTCTTTAAGAAAAACTAAATATAAGTGCCAAATTACTCAGACTCCACTGGCCTAAAGCAAGCATTTATTTAAAGAAAAGCTCTCCCCCCTGGGTGCTGCCAGGCAGCCCTGTTCTCCTGGAACACTGTGATGGGTTCCCCCTCCTCCTCTGTTTAATTACTGTATCTGACAAAACAGTGGTCATCTTCTCCACGTTCAGCCCAGCAAAGCACCAACCTGTGGCTGTCACATCCAGACCAGCTGGCAGCAGCCATCGACAGTGACTCCAAAGAAAATGTGCAGGCAGGACACATACCCACCTGCCCAAATGCCTGCTCTGTCATCTCTGGGGCTTAAGAAGAAAAATGCTTGATTTCCTTTGGCGACTGGAAGAACAAACACACAGGCACTCATCTCAACCAAGAGGCAGCTACTCTGGGTCCTGCTACCTGCCAGCTTCATTACTGCCTGCACCATTTCTTTACTAAAAATCCATGTTTAAGCTTTTTTACTGCAGGCACTAGTGGAACAGGACTCGTGATTATTTTTTTTTTGAGTCATAAGTAACTGGCAACATGGCTTTTCGTTGCAGATACAAGCTCAAATCTAAAAAATGGTTTCTGCTTGGTTTCTAAGAAGCAGTCCCTACATCTGTCTGGGAAGGGTGCTGTAAATTGATGTTCCTCAGGAAAAAAGCAGAAGAGCATTCGCCCAGTTAGTCTCCAGGCTGAGCTGAGAGTGATACTGTTAGGAGGTGCTCCCAGAAGTCATTCTGCATGAGTGCCCCTTCACTGCAGCTCCCTGGGAGACTGGCAGCAGCACATGAGTCTTGGCTGGGAGACGGTGCCATTAGGGCTCCCACATGGTGAGGTGGAGGATGAGCATTTGGGCAGTTGAGCTCTACCCTCGGCGGGCACCCAAGGGCCATCAGCAGAGGTAGCAGGGAGCAGCACAGCACGTTGCTGCCTTAAGAGCTTCAAGACTCAAGGTGAGGAATGTGGCGTCCAAGGCTTGGAGGTTTAACTGTGCATACTAAGAGAAACCAGGAATCCAATCCAAGGTCAGAGCTAGAAAAAAGAAAAATGGCCTGTGTATGTAATTTCGTGTTTCCTCTAGAAAGCAAACCTTTTCTTTCTGTTGTATGCAGAGGTGTCCTACAAAGCAAGAAGAGAGAAAACACATTTGGAATATAAGATCAGAGTAGGCAAAAATAGACATATGACCTGGGCATCTAAACCAAGCTTCAAAATGTTAAATAAAATCAGTAGTTGTGGGCAATATGCAGCCCATTGATAACTGGAGTTCTGCTGGAAATAAGCAAAGAATTTTATATACCTATTGCATTACGGTTTAATATTTTCTATCTTTTGAAGATGTAAAAATATTGTCACTTTAAGAAAAAATTCCCACCTAGATTCTCCATAAATGCTACCTCTTCACTAATTTTTCTATGTTTTCAGTTAATTAAAAGTATTATGCTTTTTAGATAAGTGGAATTTAGAGTGCAACATAAGAATGCTCCACCTCTAGCTATAAAATGTTAAAAATGCCAGTTTAAAAAAAAAACAACACCAAACTCCAAACCCAAAAACCACAAGCCACAGAAAAATCCCACCAAAAAAACAATAGAGTTTATCCCAAATCCCACATTTTGTTCCCCTTTCTAGAATACCTTCTGGGAGGAGGCCAAATTACATACTAAGCACTTCTAAAGGGCTTAATAACACAATCAGATTCGATATGAAAATGGTTGTAGATTCTGCTCTACAGTAGTGTTAGTTGGCTCAGCTATAAAATATCTATATCTCTGTATCAATGATAGATGACCCAGTATAATAAAAGATCTTGACTTGCGTGTATGTTAACAATTAATGGGATGTATAATGTATCACATACTGTGTGTGGAAGGTAATAAAGAGGTGTAAATGAGAATTACACTGGTTAATTGGTGTCATTAATGGTTCTTTTGTTCTGCTAGAAAAGCAGTATCTTACTCTGAAGATGATACTGTAGGGCTGACTGCAGACTCAAGTTAAGAGTTGAGAGGAGTTAAAAATGCCAGGTCAGCTATGAAATTGCTTCTTCAGGGATGTGTCCTGACATGTGTCATGTCCACGTAGAAACCCAGATCCAGTCCTACCAAACAAACTGGTTTTCTTCTCGTTGTCACCCTCAGACCTCATCCACACCATGCAGGGGAGATCACCCTATGGCTCCCTCTACTACAGCTGTAACAACTCAGGCAATTGCTCTCTGTATTTTCTGGACAGTCATAGTCCTGGAGGGATTTGGTTTTTAAAATGAGCTTAGTCATCTTGCGATCCTCCCTGCCTATCCTATATCCCACCTTCATGACGTAGCACAAGCAGCAAGTCACTGCAGTGATGACACTGTGATAACCATTTCTTTTTCCCCATAAATTTTTTTTTTAATTAGACCTGTTCCCTGATGCAGCTTACTGCCCTGCCACAGAGCACACTTGGTAACAACAATGAAAACCAGAAAGTGAGAGCACAGCACAAAGTAATCATCATTTTGAGGACCAAAGATGAAGAAAAAGAAAAAAAAAAGGTTCCAAGAGCATCACAGAAATTAGGCTCAGAAATGAGGAGTGTGTATGCCATTACGCCAACGCTTCTCTGTTGTTATTTGGAAGACCAATTTCACAGCATTTGCTATATTAAACCTTATGACCACCAACTGGCTGGAAGTGGTGTAATGCCTTTTATATCAGACTCTTGGGAAGTTTTATGACAGATATGTCAGACTCCAGCTATTGTAAAGGGGAAGGGGTAGAGTTAAATAGTTTCTCCTAGTTCAGAGGGAAAACTGGTACCTGGGAGTGAAAGTTGGGTTTCTAAATCCTATCCCAACCAGAAGAACATGCTGATATTTCTCTATCTGGGAAGAGAAAGCATGTGAAAATGCAAAGCACTGCAAAGCCTCTACCACCTCAGTACAAATCTAAGGGCCAGTGGCTCTGACTCGACAGCTTGGGAGAAGAGCCAGCACACATAAATAATTTTAAAGGTGAAACCTACTAACCACACCGAAAAATATTTAGCAATTATAATAAAAAATACCTTTTTAACGAGTGACTTTTTAATCAGCTCTACAGTGCTGTAAATCAACCTGTGGAGGATGTTTTCCAAAAGACTAAGTGCTAAGCCACTGAATTTCAATGGTCTGACAAACGATGGACCATATAGTGCCCACTGACACGATCAGGAGCTTGTAGTGGATTTAAGGCAATGCAAAACTCTATAAAATCACTGTAACATATTCAGAGCTTTGTTTTTTGCATCCTTCTTCAGTATTTCTCTGTTAATTTAGTGTTTGTGGGAGATGCCAGGTATACCAGGCCCTTTTCAAGGCAAAGCAGTGAAAGTAACGCCAGCCTCCAGACATGCTGCTACATTTGGCTTTCAATGCTAAACTTCACAACCAAGCATGCCCGCTCAGAGCTCAGAGTCATGCAAAATTCATCTCTCTCTGCTCTTGGGTTGGTGGACATGAAACGCGGCACCTGAGAAAACAGGCAGAGATGTCTCCTGAAGTCTGCCCACACCTGCATCCCCAGACACCACAGGAGCTGCACTCAGTTTAATTCTTGTGCATCTACTGTAGTGACAGCTGTGAAAGACAAGTGTGAAGGTCAAGTACACAAGATTCTGACTGAAAGCTATATGCCTAATCTTAAAGTCTCCAAGCCTAACAAGATACATGTCCTGAACAGTGACAGACCATACAACAACCTTTTCTTTTTCAAGGATAGCATCACTCGCACTGTGTCTGAGGCCAAATCCAGGATCACCACCCCAGGGTGGTGGCCGCCTGCTGAATACCCAAGCAGTGAAAGACACCACTTACCCACAGAAGGAAGGTCTGGATTTTCCAGAGCTGTTTAATCATTGCCCTGGACATGATAGCTAAACTTAAGTTATTTTGAGGGTTAATTTGCCTTTTCAAAAGTCACCTAGGCACACTAAAAAGTTCATTTCAATTATCATTTTAAATTTTAAATTATAATTAAAAAAAATCCCCACAAAACATTGCAGAGATGAAGAGTCTTCAGTCAATCTAACTTAATTCACCTCTACAGTGAGCTAATTGTAAAATGGGATGACTAAAGAATACCATAAAGACAGACCATAACACTGTCAACTCTCCTCAATCCGTTACTGTCCTGACCAGCACTGTATTGTATTTATACCTGGAATCAGCCTTGAACCTTCAAATCTGTACATTTCCACATCTGACTAGAGAGAATTAACTTTTAGGGTTTTTTACATTCTCTCACACCACCAACATCTGTAGGTTTTAAAAATTTTAGAGCATTTTGAGTACAACGTTTCTCTTGAACAAATTTGCATAACTAAAAGCAAACAGGCAATATAAAAATGCATTTGTGTGATCATCATTTTAAGGGCTTGACTAAAACCTTTTTAGGGAGACAATTAGAAATGCAGAGGGAGTGTGGCTGATTTATGTGTATGACACATTCACTAACTACTCTGTCTTGGTATATTCTGAGCTCTCCGTTCCCATCACCAACTGGTAAACACCCCCATTAAATATTTCTCTTTTGACCTGTATGCTTATATTTCATTAGCATACATGACACATGGGCCAATATCAGAGTAATTTATCCAAACTCAAGTTCTGTTGGCGCAGTCAGTTTTTAGAGTGGAAAGTTGCATGCAAAATTAGAAGCCAGATAGAAATAAGGTCCTTAAACTACCCAAAACCACAACTGGGGTTTCTAAATAATTCAAAGGTTATTTAACCTTAAACTATTCACCTAAATTTTTTTGTACATGCATATGTTTGTATGACACGATGAAAAAGAAAGCAGAAGAGTAAACTATTTGTTAACTGCGTAGGACCCGTAACAGCAGAGGAATTTAGGTACGTGCACACTGTCCGTCATTCCCTGAAATGCTCTGTCTTCCTCATGCTCCTCCTCAGCTTAAATGTTTCCAACAAGCAACCTAATTTTACTTAATTGCTTCCCTCCTAGAACTACCCTCTTTAGGGGAATTGACTGTATGTTCACTAGTTATTTCCATTTCTTAAGCATGCCTCACAAGCAGATTTCTCACCCATAATGATTTACTCCAGTTGTACAGACCAAGGCATTTCCTCACAACATTTAAAGTGATGTGATCTACTAAATTCAACAGTTTTTATTTTTGGAAAAAATAAGTGAAATTCTATGAAAATCGTCATCAGCTGTTGTCTTGCACAGGAATCATGAGCGCTGAGTCCCTGTGAACTCATTATGGCTGGATGGTCGCACTCAAAGAGTTATAGTCAATGGCTCGATGTCCACATGGAGACC
>NW_009731694.1:5345-9080 GCF_000703405.1 Apaloderma vittatum | reverse complement strand
AAGAAGCCACAAGAAGATGCTAGACCCATCCCCGAGCCTGTCCATCCCCTCCATTCACTCCCAAGGTGAGAAAATATCTTGGAGCAATGCTAAAACCTCCCCCCAGCTCCCCATGTCGCCGGCCGGTGCCTCAATCCAGCAAAGCGCTTAAGCTTAAGTATGCATGAAGCCTGCTTCACGTGAAGTTATGACTGACTTCCGCCAGGCTTCAAGTTAAGCCTGGGTTTAAGTACTTTGCTGACTGACTCAGAAATCACCTCTAATTCCCCCAGCCGACTTAATCGCGGCTGCTTGCTCTGGTTCAGGCCAGCCCATGCCTTGGTGAAAAGAATCATAGAATCATTCAGCTTGGAAAAGACCCTAGGGATCATCGAGTCCAAAAAAGGCACGGCAGCACTTATCTACAAGCTGGGCTTGCCACTAATAAAGATTAAGGAAAGGTGCTGTTGAAGGGGACACCAAGAAAACAAATCAGGCAAACCCAAAGCGAGCCCAGGAGAAGGCAGGACTGGGGTCAGAGGTTTGGGAATCCCAAAGGGTCAGGCTGCAGCTCCTTGGTCCCTGCTCCCCTTCACTTTACCTGGGGCTTCAGGGCGTCCTGGGACATGCAGCGGCCGTCCCAGCACAGCCCGCCGGTTTTGCAAGGGGTGCCGTCAGCCCACGGCAAGCTGCCGTTCTTGGGGTGGCACAGGTGCTCCCCGCTGCCGTTCCTGCACCAGAGCTGGGCGCAGATGTCCTCCTCCGTGGTGTTGGGGCAGTGCTGGAAGTCCTTGCCGAAGATCTGCTGGCACTGCTGGTCCAGGCTGTACAAGGCTTCTCGGCCGGGCAGCTCGGCAGGCAGGGAGAGGGGGTCGGCCGGGGCATCGAGCAAACAGTCGCCTGGGCAAGGCACAAAAATCAGTCTGGAGTCATGCCGTGGATTGCACCAAGCAGGGCACCCCAAACATCTGCCTACGGTCTGATTTGACTCCCCCGTCATCCCGCACACCCCTCCAGGCATTGCAGAGCCTGAGCAATTAGGAAAAAAGGTTGTCTTGACTGATGAGGCTCCTTACCGTGCCCTCCGTCCAGGAACTCGGTGAGGTACATGGCGCTGCAAGGAGACCAGGGCTGGGTCTTGTTCAAGTAGACGAAGAGAGGGGCCATCATGTGGTGCTTGCCGAGGGGCCCGAAGAGCCGCTCACACGTCTTGGAGTCATCGTGGGGCATGCTGAGCACGTGGCCTGGGGGGCAGAGGACGTCGGTGAGCTGCAATCCCCCCTGCCCTGGCCCTGCCCTGCTGCAGAACGTGCGCGGGCGGCTGGGAGCTTCTATAAGTTATCAAGCGGTTGCTGCAAAGGCTGTTTGCGTCCATAAATCTGAAGTGATGAACAAAACAGTGTGGGGTTTGAGCCAGCGCATCTCTGGGAGCAGCAAACCAAGAGAGAGAAGTGCTTGGCCCCACGTCTTAGCTCATCACATCAGTCGAACGCATCGATTCACACCACTTCAAAGCGCCTTTGCTGGTGCAAAGCAGCTTCTGCCAGTACCAGAAGCTTCTCGGTGCTGCCCAAGACTTGGTGGCTGGTGCCAGCGCTGGGCTGCACTACCTCCCCTCCCAGCAGCAGGACTGAAAAAAAGCAGAACCCCCCTTTTTGGGAAGGTTGCCTTACCCAGTTCGTGAGCCAGGGTGTAGGCTGCCTGCAGGCCCTCGTCCTCAATCACCGAGCAGCTTTTGTTGCGGTCGCACATGGTGCCGATGTCGGCCACTCCCAGCGTGTCGCAGCTTTGGTGTCCGCAGAAATCCTGTTTGCCAGCAGCGCCGAGGGAGGGGGGTAAGGCAGGGGCCCCACTTTGGGCAGCCCCGACACCTCCGAGCAGAGCTGGGCACCCCAAGCGCAAATCCCCCACCCCGTGCCCCATGGCTTTGCTGCGAGCTCCATCCTTTCCCTGGGGACGAGATCCCTCCTCTCCCTCCAGGGACATTGGGACCCCTTTCCTCTCCCCCTCGAGCTGTCTCCCCTTCTGACCTGTCTTGTCAGCAGGATGGCAGTGTCGTAGTGCTCCGGGTGCCGGTCGCTCGGGGGGTTGAACCTTTGCTGCCAGCTGCAGAAGTTGCGCAGGGTGAGGCCGCCGTTGTCGGACACCTCCGGCCCCGCTGCCGCCTCGTCCACCACCAGCACCTTCACCACCACCAGCTGGATGGCGTTCCTCAGGCTGGGGTGCTTGTAGATGCGAGCTGCCATGGACATCAGGGTCAGGACGTGGTTCTGCGGGGAAAGAGACGGGCAGGCAAAGCCCGGCTGAAACCTTTGCCATAGGGCTCTTTTTTTTTGTTAGGAAAGGAAATATGAATCTAATTTATGAAGCTTGCCACATCCAGACTGACTGACTCAACCTGGGCTGATGGACCAAGAGCTGCCTTTTCTGTACGTGATGCTTTACACCTTGTGTCGGTGGGAAGGACAAAACCTTTCTCCACCTGCCACAAGCCCTTTGCACCCAGAAATTAAAAATAACTCACCTGTGAGTGCTCTTGCATATTCCCAAGGCATTAACCCTGCCCTCACTGCCCTGGGGCAAGAAACCACCTCACATGAAACCCCACCACCCCTGTAAAACTCCTGCCCGTGCTGGCTGGTAGGATTTGAAGTCGATGTCCTCAGCAACAAACTGGGGCCAAAGCAGTTTGAAGGCAGAGCATTCGTCCAGCAACATCCCCAGCTCAGACGACTGGGCCGACCAGAGATTACTTAATATGTCAAACGCGCCAGCGATGTTTAGGCTGATGTAAACATCTTATCGGAGCATCGAAATTCCTCTTCTGCTTGGCACCCGTTCCCAGCCCCGGAGTCAGGAGAAAAAAATGCAGCTATTACACAATATAGTATTGGGAAAGAGAAAGTGGCTTCTCTCCTCCTCAGATGAATTACGCCCCGCGGTCTTGCTTCAGCGCCACTAATTAAACTGGAAGGACTCGGTGGAAGCCCTCACCAACAGCTGAGTTTCACCCCAAATCCATCTTTCCCCCAAAATCCATCGTTCCTGAGTGAAGCTGGCTCTGCGTGCTCACACATCACGATGCACAAAATGCCATTTTCTCAGCAAACGAGGGCAATGTTCAAGGAGACTTCCCCCTCCCTGTACTTGCTGCACCAAGAGCCACTCGCCCCAGGGCAGTCGTGGCTATTTTAAATTGTTCTGCCACATTTTATCCCCGTCGCTGGCAGCTCCATGTAAACAGATGTTTCGCCTCAGCAAGACGTATCCCAAGTCCTCCCCGGCTCATTATCCAAGGGCAGGCCCCAGCAAGTATGATGGGAGCGCTGAATTGACTGGTTTATTTAGACTGGCCAGATCTCCGCGACATGACTCACATCCCAGCCCGAAGCATGCAGCAAATGTCAGGGAAAAGTCACCGCCGAGGCAAAGAACCCAGGCGAGATCCCCGCGAGCTGTTGCACCAAGGACTGGGAGAATTGTTTACCCCACGGGGAAAGTCTGTCGGGAACCTTCCTAAAAATATCGCAAAGCCTTCCTAAAATTGCATGAAGACCTAGAAGGATGCTCCCTGCTGGAGCTACACGTCATGGGATCATCCATCATTTCCTAGGGAGCAAATCCTGCCTCATCCTTTTCTAACCCATTACAGATTTCTCTCCATCCTGGTCATTGTCACCTGGGAACTCTCAGTCCCTACTGCAAATTCCCCAGGACACCAACCCTCACATCCTCAGGGTTAGGTCCAGCCAAGAA
>NW_009731694.1:3689-5329 GCF_000703405.1 Apaloderma vittatum | reverse complement strand
GGAAAACATCCTTCCCTTCATCTGGAAAGCGAAGGTGGAGAGCGAACCGAACAAACAGCTATTTAGTGCAGATTCAAAGGTCAAATTCACTTGTTCCACCATCTGGTGTCTATTTATACCCTTCCCTGGGCCGTGCGGGAGTTGGTTGGGTTTCGGATGGACCCCGACTGCTCAGGGGAGAGCAGCAACCCACCTGCACCGCCTGGGCTTGGCCAAGGGTTTGGAGCAGGAGCCAAAAGCAAGTTATGGGATCCCCAGGGCTCAGGAGAGGCTGACTGAGAGCTTTTGGCCAAGAATGAGTCGAATTCCACTTGTCCTGTCCTCCCCGTGCCTTTGAGAACAGGCTCTGGCTTGATGAGCCATCCAGGAGGGAACACTGCTTTCTCTCAGGTTTTCTTCCCAGAAAAGGTTTTCTTCTCAGAAAAGATCTTTCTCCAGATGTGAGTATCAGGATCAGCCACAGGATTGGGTTTGGGGACCCTCAGAGGTGCAAACAGTTGGACTGGTGAGGGACACCAGCGGCACAGCGGGATGCGAGGCGCTTCCCTGCCATTTCCAACCAGCATCCCGAGATTTCTTGGCAGAATTTCTGTCCAGCTGGTAAATATGGTAGGGCTGGAATCCCAGCCCCTTGTCTGCCCTGGGAGAAGAGGACACCAGCCCAAGCTCAAGAAGATCACAGGAGCATCCCTCCTCTGCCACTGTCACTGCTTTTATGGCCAGGCATGGGTATCACAGCCCAGTGATGCTCTTCAAAACTTCCTACCTCTCTTTTTTCTCCCCCTGGCTACAATCCTTGGCTCCCTCTAGTCTCAAGAAGATCAAATTCCACCCTTTCCCCCCCCAAAAAATGAGAGGAGATGCCTTTTGTCCAACACCCCTGTGTTACAGCAGCTCTGATATCCCTCCTGCCACAGCATCGCTGCTTCGGGGAGAACTCCCGAAACGCACGGGTACCACCAGTCCTGCCCAATGTGAGACTGCCAGCAGCAAACAGCATGTGCAAGGGGAAAAATAAATATAAAACAGAGCACGGGGAACTGAAGTGGTTGTTTTTAACCTGATAACGTTGAAGGATTTCACTTTCTGACACGGGCTCTTGCAAAATCTCTTACATTCTCCTTCACCGGAACCACTTGGAAGCTGAAACCCGCAGAGGTCCCCAAACTGTTTTGCTGTTTTCTTTTAGAATTATTATTTTTGGGGGAAGAATCCGCTCTTACACAGACACTAACTATTATTGTGGTATGCACATAATGACCTAATATCACCGGACCCACCCAGTGCAGAAGAATGGCAGGGAGCACCCGTGAAAACCCCCCCGTGCAACTCGCCTGCCTCCGACATGCTCCCCGGTGGAGATTAATCCTCAACCCGACCTGGGGCTGTTGGTTTGTTTGTTTGTGTGTAAGGTTGTTGGGGTGGTTTGTTTTATTTTGCCTTCTCCCTAGAAGCCAGCATTTCTGTAGGGGGGGGCCAAAAAAAAAAACCCAAACCAGAAACGAGGAGTTTTCTGGAGCGCAAACAGATGGAAGAAAGAAAACACGGAGTCAGATGCGAGGGCTGCCCGGCTTTTAAAAAACAACTGGTAAAAACATATCCCAGCTTGTTTCTCTTCCCCAAAGTGACGTCTGCCTGCT
>NW_009731694.1:0-3676 GCF_000703405.1 Apaloderma vittatum | reverse complement strand
GCAGCCGGTGGCCGCCCTGCCAGCCTCCTCCTGTGATAGGAACCCCGGGCCAAAAATCGCCTTGCAAAAATGTGGGGGGAAAGCCAGAGGCGAGGGGGACACCTTGGCAGCCCGTTTGTGTGCCCGGCTGCCCTCCTGCCTTCCCAGCTCTTAGCCCCATCTCTTTTCTGTTTGCCCAACCCAGCTCTTAGCCCCATCTCTTTTCTGCTTGCCAAATGTGGGGGGTTTTCCTACCCTTTCTCCTTTTTTTTTGCTAGATATTCAGGGCTGACCTGCAAAAGACCCCTTTTTGGGGCAAGGGGAAACTGAGGCACGCACAGGACTGCCACCACCTCTTTGCAGGCACTGTTGGATGCGAAGTAAAATCCTGAGAGCAGCGTTGCAGGAGCACTGAGGTTTGCAATCTCTCCCAAACTGAGAAACCCTCGATAAAACACGGCAGCTGTTCGCATCAGCCAGGGGAATATTTAGGGAGGCTGCCCCGTCCTCTGACCCCTTGCACCAAAGCGGATGCAGGCTAAGTCACCCCCTGGGGGACAAATCCTGGAGGAAAAGCACCAGCAACGCTGGCGGGTGGCAGCATCCCCGCGGATCCCCCTTTGCTTTGCAAAAAATCCCTTTTAATCCCACTCCGGGTGCCTTTGGGACGGGCTCAGGAGGGGCCGGCTCCTTTTGTCAAGGGATTAAAGTGAACTCACCCGCTCAAGCTGCAAAATATCCTCAAGCGAGCCTAGGAGCCGGACACCAGGGGACCTGAGGCTCCGGAGTGGCTTTTGCTTTACCTCTAAGGTCACTTTGATGCTTAACCCGGGTGTGGGAGCGCTGGCAGCAGGACCCCAGCAGCGCCCTGCGCTGAACACGCCAGCACCCGTCCGGTCTTGGAGGGAGAGGATTGCAAGAACACTCCTAAAAACCTCATAAATCTGCCTGGAAAAAACACAGAAGTCAGGCGAGGAATCCTGGTGATCTGATTTTGCCCCAGAGCTCAGTCATTAGAAGATTTTGGAGGCAAGAGCAAGGCGGAGAGAAAAGAAGATCGTTTTTTTAGAGGAAAACTTGGAAACGTGGCTTATCTGCACCCAAGAGACTGGAGAAATCCCACCGCAGGAATCCAATTCTGCTGCCAAACTGGCTGGGGATGTTGTGGCCGGTTTTTGTAACCGCCTGTTGCTTTAGGTGTCTTGGCAAACATCCCCCTGAGCCTTGCAGAGCATCTCTGCAAGTGCAGCCCACGCTGCAGGTGCTCAGCCCCGATGCCCTTTGCTCTGCACGTCAGAGGGATTTGCCCCTACGCTGTCTCCTGCCTCAGTTTCCCATGAATTCCATCAGTGGTTCTATGATTTTCCATGTAATTCTATGAGCAATGCTCACCATAATTTTTTTTTTTTTCTTCCAAGCATTTTTGGGTCTTCTCCAGGGAGGATGCAAAGGATAACTTGTATGTCCAGCCTGGCCCTTCACACCCATCCCTTATGTAAGGGGAGGGTCTTCCTAATCACTGCAGGTCTCATCCTGCCAGGTCCTCAAGGACCTACCAGCTGCTCACCTGTTTGTGGCTCAGCACCACCCTGCTTCTAATTCCCTCCCAAACACCCCACCTCCTGCAAGCATCAAGCCAGAAAAGTGAATAAACCCCCAAATTTCAGGTCTCATTCCCCTCTCACTTCAATGTTTCCTCCTGATTTAAATGAGCATTGATACAATTAAGCTCTTGTTGTCTAAATTAAGCCAACAGCTGAGCTATAAGGCTCAGATTGATTAGAAATAAATCATTAATAGCATTTTCCTAATGGCAGCATGACATTGATTATGACTTGCCACGCTTGAACACATCTTATGGCGACTATCTCCTGCTTGAAGCTGCTGCAGCTTATGCAAGAAAATAACTGGGAATACAAACAATGCTCATGACCTTTAATAAATGTTTGGTAATTAAAGTGTGGTTACGGGAATTAAAGTCACTAAATAAATATGGTTTCTTCTGACTCAACATTTCTGCTCCCCAGGCATCAACTATTCAGCTTTCTAAGATCTCACCAGCATGAGCAAGCCATTGCTATTTTTTGTTGTTGTTCCACAAACTGTAGGTATTTAGGGAGAAGCGAGATGGCTATTTAGTCTCCTGAGTAAGCAGCAACCGTGCTTCTTTCTGCATTCTTGCTGCTGAGAACAAAAGGCACAGAAACACAGCAGGTGGCTTTTTTTTTTTCCTATTTTTTTTTTTTTTACTGCCACACCAGAGCTGGTTGCATTTTTCTCCCGAGTACTTATCTATGTTATTGCCCCGTTCATCCCAACAGAGATCTTTAAAGGCTTCCTTCCCATCAAAAGAAATGCTCTGAAAGGTGGCACAAAGATATTGCTCTTGGGGAGATAATGATGAAATGGGAGCCGAGCAGAGTGGAAACTCCCGGAGAGCTACGGAGGGAGCTGGCAGGGACCTGCCGGGTGGCATCACCCACCCCCAGGGCTGTACCAGTCAAATCAGGGCAAGGTACCTGCGTTTCAGCCCCTCGGCTGGGTGAAGGTGCAGCTCAGCAGCCTTCTGAGAGTTGCCACGACACCAATTTATTGTTGCTTCCCCCCCATAAAAAAAAAAAATTTAACCCCTTGTAGCAGGAGGCAGACCCTTGGGTGCAGCTTTAAAACCATGGGGTGCCCAGATGGTTGCAGAAAATGCAAGACATTATTTTTCCTGTCCTCTTGGGGAATCGGAGACCAGCTTCACGCTACAGGGGGAGTAATTCCCACCACCAATTACATGCCTGTTGCTTAAAAATTCAGATTGCAAACTTGATTTTTGACTGCCGTGAGCTCGGAGCAGGCAGTTTTCTCCAAGTACAGCATCCTTCTCTCCTCAGCCCTCTGCTATCTGCTCCTGGTGGCATGTGAGGGGCAAAACCCGAGTGATGCTGGGCAGCTGAAATCAGCTGGAGCTCTAAGGTTCAGCATTTCTCAAGGTCCAGGAATGAAAGCGCTGCTTTATTAGGAGCGGAGGAACTGGATGAAGCCCCCGGGGGAAGGATAAAGCAGGCAGGGATGGCAAAGCCAGGCTGCCAAAGCTCAGCCCCTGGTTTCAGCTGCCCAACTTCTCACTTTTAGCTGCCGAGGTTACCCCTTGCGAAGACCCGAGCGCATTTCAGACCACGCCAACCTGAACCGGGACCTAAGGACTCCAACAGCCCCTCGCTGTGGGGCACTATCTTTGCAAGAGGCCTGAAAAATAACCCAGTGCTGATGGAAGCCGCTGCTTGACAGCCCTGGAACTGGATGTGAGGGGGAGAGGGACCAAGATCTCAGCTCCCGGGATCTTGGCGCAGCCCGGCCACTGGCAGCATCTCCACAGCCGGAGCGTGTTGGAGGCAGGGAGAGCTTCTGGCGGGGGTGGCTACGGGAAAGTGGTGGTGGTGCATCTGCTCAGCTGCTAACAGGTGGCTCAGGAGCGGGATGGAGCATTACTCAGCCCCCGATTTATTTACTATTTGGCCCGAGCTCCTATCCGGAAAGGAGTTAAGCCCCATCGCTTTTGCAGCCCTTTCCCTGTAGCAAGAAAAGCATTAACCCCCTCTGTCCTTCGTCTTTGGGGACACCAGGCTGATGAGACATCACCGTGCAAACGCGGGCTGGATGCTGGGTCTGGGGAAGGGTCCCCAAACACTGACCAAACCCCACGGAC
>NW_009731693.1:2136-2798 GCF_000703405.1 Apaloderma vittatum | reverse complement strand
AGTCGGCTGGCATTGGCTCTACCAGACTTGGGAAGCTTCTAGCAGCCTCTTGCAGATGCCACCCTAGAGCCGCCGAAATCCGGCCATGCAAACCCAATACAACCATGGTCTTCACTATGGCCTGGGGCCTCTCTTCTCTGGTGCCTGGAGCACATCCTCCCTCTGCTTCTTCACTGACCTTGGTTTCTTTGTACATTCTCACTCCTCTGTCTCTCTGCCAGTTGTTGTGTGGTGCAGTTCTTTTTTCCCTGCTTCTTATAAACAGAGGTGCTCCTATCCTATCATCAGGCCAGGCCTTGGCCAGCAGCGAGTCTGTCTTTGGAGCCGACTGGTTTTGCATCTGTCAGACTTAGGGGAAGCTTTTAACAGCTTCTTGCAGAAGCCACCCCTACAGCCTCCTTGCCACTGAAATTTGGCCAGGCAAACCCTGTTGGACATTAGGAAAAACTTCTTCACAGAAAGGTTTGTTAAACATCAGAACAGGCTGTCTGGGTACTTTGTGGAGTCACCATCCCTGGAGGTGTTTAAAAGACATGTAGATGTGGTGCTTAGAGGCATGGTTTAGTGGTGGACTTGGCAATGTTAACAGCTAGACTCAATGACCTTAAAGGTCTTTTCCAGCTGTATTGGATTTCCCTGGCCAGATTTTGGCAGCGGGGGGG
>NW_009731693.1:0-1694 GCF_000703405.1 Apaloderma vittatum | reverse complement strand
CCTGAAGCTGGGTGCATAGAAACACATTTCCTCCAGCGCACCCCCTGTACCTTTTGTCAAAAAGCAAACACCGCAGCCAACACACCGGTGTTCAGCGAGGCACTCCCTCCTGCCTCCCCGTAGGGAAGCACAGCTGGCATCTGTGAGGATACAGGGCTGGGAGCCCACATCACGCTCTCTTCTACATTGATCAACAGACGCAAAAGATCTATGCAGAGTAGTGCTTGCTTGTACTTATTTGCAATATTGCACCAAGAGTGAAAAACACTCGAGAGTCCTCCTCTGGCATGAAGAAGCGGTGGAACCAACGTCAGATGAACTGGCTGTAACCTCCATTCCCTGTTCCCCTGTGCGGCTCTAGAGGAGGAGGTGGAAAAACTGGGATTGCAGTTCAGCCGAGGAAGAAGGGAGGGATGGGAGGAAGGTGCTCTGCATTTAAGATCTGTTTGCTTTTTCTTATTTCTCACTACTCCTCTCAGATTCTTTCTCTTAATAAATATAATTAATTTCCCCAAAATTGAGTCTGTTTTGTCCGGGACGGTAAATGAAAGTGATCTCCCTGTCCTCATCTCAAACCTTGAGCCCTTTGAAATATTTTCTCCCCCTGCCTAGTGGAGAAAGAGAAGTGAGAGAGCGGCTATGTGGGTACCTGGCTGCTAGCCAGGGTCAAACCACGACACCAGTCTAAATTATTCTGATTCTATAATATATTCTCTCTTCTTACTTTCTTTCTATCTACAGTTAGGACAAAGACTGTTGTCAGGCAACAGGGTGAAATCAAACAGGAGCTTCTACCTTTCAAACTTTTAAATTATACTTACATCACATAGAGGATAAGTCCTTCTACTCAAGTTTTTATGGAGGGAGAAACTGTGATGTGGAAGCATTTTTCAAGGAGGTAAAGTTACAATAATAATTAAACAAAACAAAAAAAAAGATGTTCCAGCTGTTTAGAAATGACAAAAAACTGGAAAGGACATGAGACAGGGCACATCACTGTAATTCCAGAAATATACAAGGCATTAGAATTAAATTCATCACCCTGATGACACAAACTGTATCAACTGCAAGTAATACAGAACAAATCCTTCTTTGTGATAGTGATTGCAATGATCAAGAAGCTTGGTCATTGCTGTAATTGCTTGAAATCTCATTAATTTACTCTTTTCCTCCAGTAATTTAAGCCCACCATTTTATTTGTCTAAAAGATATGCTTTTTGGGGAGCAGGGAGTTTACAAAAGTAGGATTTGTGATACATCAATATGCAGTTTTGTTGGCAGATAACAGACCTTAACTATATAAAATACACTCCCTTTTATACTTAAATTGATTTGAAAATAGAAACTGCTTATGAAGGTTGGAAAATGATCTATAAATTCTTGATGTGAAAATCAGAAAATGAATATCATTTTAAGAAAATGGTTAAGTACACTATACATGAAAATGGCAGTGACAAGTTCTCTAGCCTATAAATAATTTTACATAGCTTTAGAGCTCAGCAAATATTAAGGGACACTCTTTAACAAACCAGGATGCCCACAAAATTTAGTAAATTTTTTTATCTGCCATATGAGAAAGGAGATCAGAGAAAGGATCTCAGCTAAGGCAGTAACACAGTCCTCTATAAGAACCTGCTATGTTAGCTAGCTGTGCAAGAGGATGACCCATAAGAATCATAGAATCATAGAATGGC
>NW_009731692.1:2174-2390 GCF_000703405.1 Apaloderma vittatum | reverse complement strand
CCGTCTCTCTTGCCGTCTGCAGCTTCCAACCAGCAGTGCCCACCCTGCTGCGGTGCAGAGCCTGGGCCAAACCCCACAGTCCCCACATACCCACCGCAGCCCCCTACAGCACCGATACCACCTGCAGCTCCACAGAACAGCCTCAGTCCCTCAGCTGGGTGCTGCTCCGCTGGGCTGTGGGGTGGCTGCCGCCCCTTCCCGTCCCCTCCGCCCTGG
>NW_009731692.1:1756-2120 GCF_000703405.1 Apaloderma vittatum | reverse complement strand
CTCTGGCCGGCGCCTGGAGCTGCACCCACACCTGGCTGGAGCTGCACCTGTGGGTGGCAAGGAGAAGTCTCTGAGCAGGGTATAGGGAAGAAGGACAGTGCATCCTCCTCAGCAGGTGCCACGACCGCAGCTGGTCGGCAGAGCCCAGCCTGGTGCTGGCAGCACATGGCGATGGCTCCGTCCGACTGTCTGGGGCTGCGGCAGCGTGGCAGAGGGGGTCGGGGCTGAGGTTTTCTGGGTGGGATTAACCTCTGTGGTCTCACTAGCTCTGCTCTGGAGCCCCTGGTCAGCATTGGGCAGGCACTACATGAATCATAGAATCATAGACTGGCCTAGACTGGAAGGGACATTAAAGATCGTCTAA
>NW_009731692.1:0-1459 GCF_000703405.1 Apaloderma vittatum | reverse complement strand
TCTCTTTTCAAGACTGAACAACCCAAGCTCCCACAACCTGTCCTTGTAGCAGAACTGCTCCAGCCCCTGGATTATCTTTGTGGCCTCCTCTGAACACGCTCCAACAGATCCACGTCCCTCTTACAGTGGGGACACCAGAACTGGACGCAGTATTTGGAGTGGGGACATCGCTGCTCACGGAGTAAGCCCCGATATGTGTGTCCACATGGCAGCAGTGTGGGCAGCATCAGCGTTCTGGGTCTCCTTGCTGGCAGGACAGGCAGAATTGCCTCGGACAAGGCATGGGAAGACACGTCCCCAGCTCCAGCCCTAACCAGAGCCTCCCCACATCCTCCCCTTCAATGCCCAGACCCACAGTAGTGTGAGCCCTGCGAGGATCCTGCTCCTGGAAGCAGTGGAACCACCACCACATCCCATAAACCAGTCACAGTGGGACACGGTGACCCCATAAACGACCACCTGCCCTCTGCCAGACTCTCCTCCCCTCACCAAGGCAGCTGGGGTAGCCCATCCGCAGCAACCTGCACTGCTCAGACCCACACACAACGTCAGTTCCAGCACAATGCCAGCCCCGTAGCCATGCTCTCAGCTCCTCAGGGAAGAGGCAGTGAGCAAAGCCACGGATCTGTCCAGGCTGGGACAGCAGCACTGGGTCCCCACCAAACGGACCAGAGGGATGGCTGCCAGCAGGAAAGACGGCTCTGAAACTGCTCCTGCCTGGCTCCAGGCTCAGGATGGAGGGCTGCGAGTTCCAGCATCATGACAATCAAGTGAAAAATGTTTATTGGGTGCTCCAACTCTTTTCAGCAGAGCTCCCCCCAGCCAGGGAGAGGACCCCCAGCCTGTGGCAGCCCTGACCTCAGCCCGAGCAGGGCAGAGCCCAACCCAGGGCTGCCTCCTGCCCGGACCTCTGCTCCTCACCCCTCTGGGGAAGGACAGAGGGGTGGGAACGCTCTGAGATTGCGGCCAGGGCTGGCAGAGGAGCAAGTATGGGTGGAGAAGTGTATTGAGGGACAGAGTTGATCCCTGACACAGTGGGCTGCTGGACCCAGTGCTGCCCCAGGTCCGTCATCGGGTGGATGCGGCAACGTGTCCTCCTTCATGTGTCCCTGGAGCAGTGAGGGTTGAGCTGCAGGCAATGGGGTAGCCGAGGAGAGCGCGGGATGGCTGCTGTGAGCATCCTCACATGCCTTCAGCGCCCTTTCTGGGGGCTCTGCAGCAGGGCAGTCAGGCAGGGAAGGGATGTGGGGGGACAACATCTGATTCCCTTTCCGGTGGTGGTAGAAGTTCCAGATGATGGCAACGCACTGGACAACTGCCAGCCTGGGGACAGAGGGGACAGGGTACACAGTCGAAGGCGTCAGGAGCTGGGGGGCCAGGGGGGCCACGGCCGCGTCACTACCTGTGCTTCAGTGGCACGAAGTAGAAGTTTGCAATTTGCACCGGTGGCCAGATCTGG
>NW_009731691.1:0-421 GCF_000703405.1 Apaloderma vittatum | reverse complement strand
ATGGTGATGGTGACAAGGAGGATGATGGTGACAATGATGGTGACAATGAGGGTGACGGTGATGATGGTTGTTGTGACAATGATGGCGACGACGATGTGACAATGGGGGTGACGATGACAATGATGGTGGTGGTGAAGGTGATGGTGATGATGATGTGACAATGGGGGTGACGGTGACAAGGAGGGTGACAGTGATGATGATGGTGACGACGATGTGACAATGGGGGTGATGGTGACAACGATGGTGACAGTGATGGTCAAGGTAATCACGGTGGTGAAGGCGATGGTGACGGTGACAACGATGTGATGATGACGGTGGTGACAGTGATGGTGATGGTCAAGGTGCCTGTGGTAGCGATGGTGACGATGATGATGACGGCGAAGGTGATGGTGACAACGACGGCGATGGTGACGAACGATGA
>NW_009731690.1:6837-8455 GCF_000703405.1 Apaloderma vittatum | reverse complement strand
TAAGGCTCTGCTCAGCACCCACCTGGTTGGATGAACACCGGACCTGGGAGCTCTCCCGCACGTGGGCTGTACGTGTATCATACCTCTGCCTTATAAATAGGGAACAACAATATTTATTAAACCTGTCTAGTTTTTCTGCTTTATTATGCATTTTACCTCTCCTCAGTCGTGATAAGTCTACACAAACCATTATTAGAATTTCTTTTGTTCCCCATACAAATACTTTCTTACTGTTCCTTGCACTGACAGTCACAGATTTTTTTTCCCTTGTGTTTTTAACTTCCTTTATCAATTTTCTGCACTTGATAACTTCTAACTCAAGGATAACTGTCATCTCTTCCTTTTATTATTCCTCTTTTTTTTTTTTCCTTTTTTCTTTAATTCTCCCAGCGCAGCGCTGCCCGGCTCAGCCTTCTCGTGCGGGAGGGCGGCCGAGGGAGAGGAGGCAGGAGCAGGAGCTCAGGGTGCTGCGTCACATACGCTGCATCCTAGTTTTAGAACATTTTTAAACCCAGACTACAGTTCTCATTTCCCAGCAGCAGCCATCCTTTGCTAAAAAGCATCCATGAGTAGCACAGAGGACAACAGACCCCGAAAAAGTAAAACTCAGGACCCACGTGGTGCCTTTTTGTAACATCCCACGAGGCGCCACCTGCACAGCCAGGCAGGTTAAGGGAGTCCCGAGGTGTCATCTGAAGGAGGGCTTACGGCAAGGGGGATGGAGCCTCTACAATTCTTGCAGCCAGATGCCATCAAAACCAAAATGAAAAACAGACGGCAACATATAAAGGCCTATTTAAGCTAAAGCCTGAGAAAATCAAACAAGAGTGGGAGAACATCCAGTTTATGTGAAGCATTTTCTAATGATGAGGTCATAAATGTATGGTGTCCCTGAAAAACTTGATAAAAATCCCGGTAGGAAACAAAAGACTCAAGGTATTGCAGTCCATACCCAAATGATGTAGGGATGGTGGAGCTGTGTTGACAGAGCAGCAAAATGCAGCCCAATTAAATGCGATCCTTATGCCAGTAGGTAGCAGAGAACCTTTATGGACTGGAAGCCCATGTGAGAACGGCAGAGCACAGCTACAGCTCTGGTGAGTGGAGAAGGATGGCGACAGCATTTACAAAATGTCAAGGAATACCAGAGAGGCTGCAGGTCTCTGCCAGGGCAGAAAAAACCGTCACAGTAACGGAGGAATGCAGTTAATCCCACAAAGCCTTGCAAATGTCAAGCCAAGTTTGACGCAGAAACGATGCTCCGGGTTCCACGTCAGGCCTGTCCCCGCATCGTGTCCTCAGCCCAGGCGTGTTGGGAAAGGCGGCCGGCCACAAGTCTTCGTGGACGATGCTCACAGTCTCTGCTGTTCGTGGACACTGAGCCTTGGCACGAGTGGGAGGAAACCTGGGAAAGAACCACCCCATGTGCCAGCACAGGCTGGGGACTGACCTGCTGGAGAGCAGCGCAGGGAAAGGGCCCTGGGGGTGCTGGTGGCAGCAGGATGGCCATGAGCCAGCAGTGCCCTCGTGGCCAAGAAGGCCAATGGCTTCCTGGGCTGGGTGAGAAGGGGAGTAGCTGGTAGGTGGAGAGAGGTTCTCCTGCCCCTCTGCTCCATCC
>NW_009731690.1:0-6741 GCF_000703405.1 Apaloderma vittatum | reverse complement strand
AGGGAGTGATGGAACATCTCCCTGGGGAGGAAAGGCTGAAGGAGCTGGGGCTCTGCAGCTGGAGAAGAGGAGCCTGAGGGGTGACCTCATAAATGTTTATAAATACATCAAGGGGGAGTGTCAGGAGGACGGAGCCAGGCTCTGCTCAGGGATGTCCAGTGACTGGACAAGGGGCAACGGGTCCAAGCTGGAACATGGTTCCACCTTCCAGGGTGCCGGAGCCGTGGCCCAGGCTGCCCAGAGAGGGTGTGGAGTCTCCTTCTCCGGAGACATTCAAAAGCCACCTAGACATGTTCCTGTGCGATCTACTGCAGGTGATCCTGCTCTGGCAGGGGGGCTGGACTGGATGATCTTTTGAGGTCCCTTCCAACTCCCAACATTCCGTGATTGCATGAAATCAGGCATTGCCAGGGACGGAGGTACCGGCGCTGCGGAGCCCCTCAACCCACCCTCAGCCCTGCTGCTCCCAGGCACTGGTCACACAGAGGTGGCTCAGGAGCAACCAGCGAAACCCAGCTCGGCCGCAGAGCCCCACCACGCAGCCAAACCAAGTCTTACAAACACAAAAGCCGCACCAATGAAGTCCATTACGCTCACACTTCACTTAAAAGGGTACTTAAGTGGGAAAACGTGTTAACAGAGTGTAGTGGAGCAGCTAAAAGGGTTTGCAGGTGACGTGAAGAACTTGGAGAAGATGGTTATCCTCTACCAAAGGGAGCGTGGTAAACAAATACACATAGTTTACCAGTAGAGTGAAGAAAGCTACCAGAAACAAAAAGATAGCCTTGAAATAAATCAAAATAACAAGAATCAAGGGTGCTGCGCTTAAAACCATGAAGAGCTAATCCAGAAAAAGATTTTGAGAAAGAGGTAGCTGAAGAAATACAACATAATAATAATAAAAAAATATTAAACACACAAGTACCAGAAGTCTGTCAGATTCTGGTGTAAATCAAGCACTGAAGAAAGGTAAAACCACATGACAAAAAATTCAACTTCTTTGCACCAGTGCTCACTTTTGACAAGGCTCAGCAAATCCCCTCCTGGACTCTTCCTTCATCAGGGATGAGCCAAGTACCTGCCTCAAGCTGCGGGCTCACCAGGAAGAGATGCAGGCCTGCCTCACAAAATTAACAGAAAATAAAGAATCTACAGGGCCAGACAGTATCTATCCAAAAGCCTGAATGGCATTAAGCTATTAAAATGACCCAGCTCCCACAACATCACCAGTATCAGTACCTAAGAACAGAAAGCGATAAATGTGATCCCACTGTTTCAGAAGAGCCACAGAATAGATGCAAGGAACTACAAACCACAGAACTTCGTTTTCACAGCAGAAAGATTAGTACAAACAACAATTAAAAAAAAACAAAAACCCACATTAAAAATCAGTGTAAAAAAGATAAAAAAGAAACACCAGGAGTCCACACGGTTTCTGCAGATGACTGCAACTCACTCAGCTCTCTGGGCTGTTGGCAAGAGTCGACGTGCAAATAGAGAAGGGTGCCTGGCCAGGGTAACCCGGATTTCCAAAAAGCCTCGAAGAAGCTTCCTCTACGAAGGCTCCAACAGCAACATTCACGTTACTTTCATATGCATGGGATAAAGTAAGAATCCATCTCATTGATTAACAACTGATTAAAAGATGGAAAATAAAGGGCAGAAATAGCTCGTTATCACAGTGGGATCCTGCACACATCTGCTCTGGGCACCGAGTAAGAAAGTAATACACCGGAGGAAAAACGACGAGATACGCCAACTCAAGGTATCTAAATTAGACATTAGCATTCGCAAAAGCAATCGAGGAGACACGGAGGGCACTTCTCCAGCGCGCGTTCGATGGTTGCCAGCAAGGCAACAATTAATTATGAGTAAAGAAACAGAAAATGTGCCGATGCATGAAGCTGCATCCACAGGGCTGCGCTTTAGTTCTGGTGATCCCACCTTGAAAGCCGTTGCAGAAATAAGACGTGAAGAAAGCGAGTAAAGGAGGGCACGAAGGGCAATCCAACAAGAGAAACTCCCGTACTGGCTGTCCATGAGTAGCCCCGAGGAGCAGCCCGTCAGGGACAGACAGGAGGAAGGGGCACACAGGACGGCCGGTCGTTGCTTCCCAAAGCGCAGAGCTAAACCCCCAAAATAAACCCTGCAAGCAAGGGAAAGCAAATATTTTTCATGCTCCTATTTGCTTAAATAAATTGCAGACGCTGCAATTATCCTAATCATTGCCTCGGCGGCGGGTAACGCCAGGCTCCTGAAAATCCACACGACGAGAGGCTGCAGCACGTCCTGGGGACACGATACGAGGAGGCCCCAGAGGGTGGGCACGGCACTGCAAAGGTGAGAAAGAAACAGCTGGATGCACTACCTGCCCGCCTGGAAAATAAAGCTATGATTAGTAAATCATCTGTCCCATACCTGGAGTTACACAGGGGACAGGTAAGACAAGGCTGCAGGCTCACAAAGAGAGTCAGAAAAGAGTTTGCAGTGCTGTTTTCTTCTTCTAATTTCTGTAGTTGGTCACTACCCTGCACTCGGTGCTGGAGAATTGGGAATCAAAGCTGCTGATGGCTTGAGCACTTCACATAAGAAGTCATGCCCTGTAAGAGAGAGGGTGCAAAAACATCTGGGGAGTGGGCAGGAGAAACCAGAGACCTCAGCCTGAGAGAGCAGAGAGCTCGTGCCAAGTGATGGATTTGGAGCCGTGGCGTAGAGTAAAATTTCCTCTGCCTTGAAATACAGAGAAGGGGAAACACGGCATCGCCGAAAGTCGAAGGAAAATGCTGGAGGATGGATAAGTAGCGGTGTCCAAGAGGGGAAAAATGGTTCCGATCCAACATCTCATCTCTGCACGCAGAATTATTAATAGGTCTCGCCCAGAAATCAGTAACGGAGCCACAGTGTTTGCTGGGCGAGTCACCTTTGGGTCACCTCTGAAACTCCTCAACTAGCTCCAGAAAGGAGGAATGGTCTCAAATTCTTTGAATTTACAGCTCGCTGTGATACCTGCTGGGAAAAAAAATCGAAGGAAAAAAAAAATCGGGACTGAAAGTTTGAAAGTTACGATGTCCCAAAGAAAATGTTTCTGCAGTTTGCTTTTGAAAAATTTCCTACTGCTTTTTTTTTTTTGTGAGTTGTGGGATCATTAAAATAGCTGAGCTGGGAACGTCATTTGCTTGGTTGGGTTTGCTAAGAAAGAGTACCTTCTGCGATGGAACAGTGAGGATGTTTAGGGGGGAAAAAGGGCTTTTTGTGAATAAAATGGATTCAACCATTCATACGCAAAATAGACCAAACGATTTTTTTATATAACAATCTATTCTAACGTGATCAAACTTTAAATATTAGAAAAAGAAAAGCAACGCTCCTGCAGAATAGAAATGAAAACGTATTATTCCTGGTGCCAGAATATTTCTAAATGGAAGCTTGTACTAATGCAACATATTCCTTGTACTCACTTACCCCAGAGAGAGTTAAGGTAGAGGGACGGCGTGTTTTGGAAACAACGTTGGCCAAACACTTGAAAATTACACAAATCCAGAGGAGACAGATGATTTTTTTTTTTTGCTATTTTTGGGTGGGAGGAAGGAAGAGGCTTGAAAAATGTAAATATTCTAATGCCATTTTTCCTCCAGAATAGTATTTTGCTCATGACGATATTCTCTTAACAAAACTAAACCCTTCTGTCCCACAGAAATAAAGGAATTAGGTACAATTTTACTGACAGCAGTCAAAGCTGCTCTTGGAGAAATTTAACCACAAACCTAAATCCCTGTAGAACTGGTCCCTAAGCAGAACAAAAGTTAAAGCGTTGGAGATTAAAAAAAAAAAATCAAACCAAACGAAAAAAAACCAAACCACACACGCTGTGAGGAAAAGTCAAGAGATAAATGGAAAATTCCTTCCTGGTTCCACGGATGGTTAATTGCAAACCTTATGCTACGAGCTGAATACCATAAATGTCTACATATATATTTAATTAGGTTAATTTGTAAAATGTAGACATATGTCTCCTTAAAGCAGACAGGAGCATTTCATTTTACACATTTTAAATGTCACATAACGAACTACAACCACAAACACTGTTTATGCCGGTGTAGGGAGGCCCAAGAGCTCTCCTTTAAATGAGGAAAGCACAAACATTTACGGGGCCGACAAACAAACATCCACAACACGTGGCTGCCATCTCCTCCACATCATCAGAGACAAAAAGGAAGCGGAGCACGCCCGGTCAATCTACTTTTTCGCAAACAAACCAATTAAGACCATGGCGTTAAAAAAAAAAAATATTCAAAATTCAAATACATGCAAGGTTTCAGGAAAAGGGTCTCTTATTTTTCTCCATTTTGAGGTGTTTCTTCTCATTTATGAATGGCACTGCTACTTCCAGCGAGGATGCTCCGATCCAGCCATGCCTACATCGCTCCGACATCTGCGAGCAGGAATAGCATCTCTGCTCTCGGACCTTGCCAACTTGCTCTGGATGTATTTTCTCTCTACCTAGTGCAATTTATTTGGATACATTTGCATTTTCCCTTTCTCGCCCCGCTCACGGCAGAGCGGGTCCCCCTCCCAGGCAGTCTGTCTGGCGGTGTCCTAAGGAACTCGATTAAGGAAAAACGTTAATTCTACCTGCAGTTAGCACCAACCAGCTCAATCTACGGGCCTCTCAAATAAAGACAAATAAGAAGGTAGAAGCACCCCTCCCTCATAGTTAATAGGCTGTATGCCTCGGTGGTACCAAACACAACCAGATAACCCAACCCACGCACCCCAAACACAACCACACCTGGGGACAGCTTTCCTGGTGCTCAGTCATTAATTCCTTCACTGGACAAGTTCATCTCCAGGTCCCACCAGCTCAGGCCCAACACCAAGCACTCACCCGACAACCCAGGGCCACCGACTGCCGGGTCCCAACCTGTCCCGGGTGTCACAGCCGCCGTGGCCAGGTCAAGGATGTGCTTGAGCCCAATGTGGGCTCCTGTTGACGGCGGCACCCGACTGCAAATAGAAACCCTGCTGATTCCCAAGGGGATTTTCAGATCCCCTCCGCCATCAGCCTGATCCAAATCCAGCCGTGCTCCCCTAACGCAAGTTTCAAAAATGCATTCAGAAATTTAAAAAAGGTGTTTTGTTTCCAGCAAATAATTAACCTGGGTCTTTACTACGCTCCCTTCCCAGTCTCAGAATTAAAAATACCACAAATGCCAGTAAAAGCTCAAAATTTGCAACCCACAGAGTAAAGCACATCAGACCTCAAGTGACAGGTTTACACCCAGAAAGCAGTGGCTGGTCTTGGGTTTCAAGCTAAGGGACCTACCCAGGATGTCTACTCGCTCCTCACCGGGATGCTCTCAGCTCAGTTTCCAAACTACATCCAAGAGTCTGCAGACTCAATATCAGAAATCGCACAAATCTGCTGAAATAGGGTTTCATTCATTCTCCTCTCGCGTAGCCAAGTAATTAGAATAGTAATAAAAAACAATCTCACCAAAAACACGGATAACTTTATTTCAAGCGTGCATCCCAGAGGCTCTGCAGCGCCCTGAGCCCTGGCCAAGAACCAAGACCACACTCAGCTCCCAACAGGGTCAACCCACGGCGCTTCGGGTTCTCCTCCAGCTTCCCCTCCCAGCTCTCCCACACCAGCAGAGCTATTGGCTTTGGTTGAGGAGTTTTGAAAACTGAGGTTTAATACTTCTAAAAATAAGTCTAAAGCAATTAAATACTTGTACTAAAATTGTTCTCAACATACTGGAAGCAGAACCTAAATGACGGGCCTTCAACACAAGCACACCCAACTTCTTCTGAAAACTCACTCTGCTGCTATTTTCAGGCAGCAAAGGATACCTAACACCCACACAGAATCAAAAAATTAACTTTCAAAGAATTACTTGCTGCCTGAGTGCATCTAGTAAAGTGAAATCACAACAAGCATTAAAACATGAAGTCCCCAGGACCACGGCGCTGTTATCAGGGTGCCCGCACCGGGCCGTGACCACATCTGGCAGCCGTGGAGCGAACGCCTTGCTCAGCTCACCAACGACGGAACGGTCTGATGTTCGGCTGTTTTCACCTCCATCAGTCGCTGAGATGCTGAACCTTGTGCGACAACATCCCTAATTTCTAAAACAGGATCTTGATGGCTCACCAAGCCCCTGTGCTACCTTACCAAGCGGTGCAGAGCCTCTTGTTGCTATGGACCCCACCACGCAGCACCCCAGACCCACTGGGGACCGGCACTGCCCGTCCATGAGTCTCTCAGACACGTCCACGTGCACAAACACATCCACACGTATATTAATCCCTCCTACACGCAGCGGCTGCGCAACAGTTTCGGCAGCCCCCCAGTCAATCTCCGAGGTTCTCTCCCTCACCTGGCCAAAATCTACAGTGACCCCCTTCTGCACTTCCAGCCTTATTTTTCACAACCACAGATGCAAACCAAACAGGAGTACTGCCAGCTACAGGTAGGGAAGGTCTCATCCACGTGATTACATCTGCGCAGGTACACCAGGCAACCCTCGCTAAGGGCACACCAAGGAGCACCTTGGCAATGTGGGCAAGAGAAATGAAGGGAGAGGAGAAAGACTCCCAAAAAGAGCCACCCTAGCAGAGGAATTTCTACGGTGACAGCAGTCCCACCATCGAAAAGCATCACAAGTGGCTGCCCCAGGCCCTTCACACAGGGACAGCCATGGGGACACGCAGTGGATGTGCTCTATCTGGATATCAGCA
>NW_009731689.1:0-281 GCF_000703405.1 Apaloderma vittatum | reverse complement strand
GGGGCCCATTACCAATACTGGCCTCTACTGGTTCTGCAGGAGCAGCTGGGGAGGAAGCGGGGAGGGCTGTACTGGTCTATACTGGTGTATACTGGTCTCTACTGGTCTGTACTGGTACTGCAGGAGCAGCTGTAGGTTGGCTGTGGGGCTCCGGTACTGGTCTGTACTGGTCGCAGTACCGGTGCTGGTCTGTACTGGTCCGTACTGGTCCTGTAGAAGCAGCTACAGGGTCGCTGTGGGGTCTGTACTCGTCTATACTGGTCTATACTGGTGTATACTGG
>NW_009731688.1:0-245 GCF_000703405.1 Apaloderma vittatum | reverse complement strand
CGTTTTCCCCCTAAAATTGCCTTTTTTCCCCTCAAAGTTGCCCATCTTCCCCTCAAAATTGAAGTTTTTCCTCTCAAAATTCCCCATTTTCCCCCTAAAATTGACTTTTTCCCCTCAAAATCGCTCCTTTTCCCTCCGAAAATTCCCCATTTTTCCCTCAAAATTGCCCATTTTCGCCCAAAATTCCCCATTTTCCCCTCAAACTTACTTTTTTCCCTCAAAATTGCTCCTTTTCCCTCAAAAAT
>NW_009731687.1:12604-27140 GCF_000703405.1 Apaloderma vittatum | reverse complement strand
CGGTTCCGAGGCAGCCCTGCGCTCCGGTGTGTGTTTTCAGCTCTCTTTCCACCCTGACGGAGGCCACCGCCTCTCCAACCAAATCTGAAAGAGGAGGCCCAAAGGTGTAGGCCCGGAAAAGATCATCCTGACTGAGAAGAGAGATATAACTGAGCAATTATATCTGATTTTTGCAGCAGCGAGCTAGCCGGGCAGCTCTGTACCTGTGCCTTGTCCGGTGGGAGAGGCCCGGGGCCGGGAAGGTGGAGGCAGAGGGGCAAAAAGACGGTCCCAGGTCTGGAGGAAACCCATCTGGTTTAGTTCCTCTAGTCACAGAACAATTTTGTAATCCTAATAGCTTGCTAATAGCCTAGTCTGCTCAGTTAGGAAACTAGCACTTTGTCTTGAGTCCGTAAATAAAAGAGTTGGGTAACAATTGAAAAATGCCCCAAGGCTTACAGGTGGAGTAGATCCAAGGAGTAAGCCCCACGCCACAATCTTTGTGCGTGAGAATACAGATTTTTTCGTTTGGTGGAACACGGGGTTGGTGGATGGAGGGTGGCTGTGGGAGGACAGGGAGCAGAGTGAATGATAACGCTTCTCTTTTTCTCACATATTTCCTGAGTTCGTTAGTGAAATATAAGGAGTAGTTTACGTTTTACAATTAGCTTATTTTCTGCAGAATGTGTACATGAACTATAGAGCACTAACTAGTTCAGAAAAAAGACCTACATGGATTTTGTGAAATGAGGGTGACTCTCTCCTTTCCCAGAATACATGGTAAATGTCACCACAGGTGACTGTTTAGTAGTAGGGAACTCCAGATGTTATCAATTGGTGTTGTTGCAGTACCGAAGGAGAACATGAATTCTGATTTGGAAGCCGAGATGCAAGTGTTGATGCCCAAACCTCAGATTTTTGTGGAAAGGACTCTGGCTCTCATCAAACCAGATGTTGTTGATAAAGAAGAGGAAATAGAGGATCTCATTCTCCGATCAGGATTCCTCATTGTTCAGGTAACAAGCTGTGCTACCAGAGAACATAACTGCAGTTTATAAGTGAGAACAATATTTATCTTAACTTCGAGCAGTCGAGCCAGTAACTGTGTCCAAAAATCCATTTATTTTTTTTAAATGTCATCAACTACTGATGTCATATTCTGTAAAGATACATTTTTTTGGTGTATGAGATGGAACGGAACAGACCGACTGTTTTGCTGACCCCAGGAAAACAGACTTTGTTAATAAACTCAAACGTGTCGCAGGTATGTGGAGCCTCTGAAGCGCTGTGGCATCGTGAGCTGTCGTACAACGTGCATTTGCCGAGTGGAGACTGAGGGAATTAATTGAATTAGACAGTTGGCCAGCTGAAATAATGACTTTTATTTTTGATTCCCCTGTTTTTAATGTAAACGGACCTGATTCGCGTCCGCTCAGGGAAGGGCGCGGCCGCTGGGGGGCGCTGGGTCCTCGCGCCTGGCCGCCGCCTCCTCCTCCTCCTCCTCCTCCTCCTCCTGTGGCACTGAGCGAGCGCCGACTGGGCTTCTAGACATCATTTTACGGTTTAGCCGGGTCGGTTTTTTGTTTTTTAAAACTACGTCTCTAGCGTCTTTTTGATGTCTCCAGTGACTTTTGGTGCCCAAGTTCCTAGGAATCCGAATTTGTGGCGCTCTGCGTTGCCTAAATTCGAGTTCAAAGAATGCACTTAAAAAAAAAAATTACTTATTTCTTTGTGACTGCCCTATGCCTTCTGATAACCGCCGAAATTTGTCCTAGTCCTGACTACCTGCAGGCTAGGTGGCTGTTGTGAGAGTCGTAAAGCACTAGTGCTGAATGAAAAATAGAACAATTGCATAATTAACGGTGTGGGCTGAAGAGAAGATTGTTTTAAAGTAGAACGTTATGCTGGAGCAGCTGGGTAATTAAATCCTGCCCTTGTAATGCTCTTTGCTTTTTCCGTGCTGTGCCCTGGCAATACTTGAAGTCATCCAGCAGTTATAAAATGCTGCAGTCTGTGCAGGCTAAAATTGCATCTTTATCAAATAGCTTGTTTGTCTGCTTGATTAAGTTGAAAACTCTTTTGTTAGTCTGTATCTCAAAGAAGATCCGATCTGGGCGAATCGGATTAGGCTGGGACGTGACTCTCTTCTCCTGCACCTGAGGATAGGACTGCAGCAGAGGACTGTGCCTACCTGAGGTAGCGAGCTGTCTTAATTTGGCAACCTTATTTTCATTCTGTTTTCCTTTTACACCTTATAGAAACGGAAGCTCCAGTTAAGCCCAGAGCAATGCAGCAATTTTTATGCGGACCAATATGGAAAAGTGTTTTTTCCTAAATTAACAGCCTACATGAGTTCAGGACCTCTGGTTGCTATGGTTCTTGCCAGGCATTGCGCTGTCTCGTACTGGAAGGAATTGCTTGGGCCATCAAACACCTTAAGTGCTCGGAGAACACACCCTCACAGGTAACTCACTGACTGGCCTTGGTTAAGTCAGTAGGAATTTGTCTTTCTCTTACTAGAGACTTGAATTTCTCTCTCTTATTTTTTTTCTTTTACAAGTGACACAGATTTGAAGTGGCCTCTTGCCCCTTCAATTTGGTGTAATACAGCTTTTCACCTTTGTGGTTTTAGTATGTAAAGTTCACCTGTTTTGTGGAGAATGCTGAGGGCGTGAGCAGATGTTTTAGGTAGCTACGTGTTTTTTTCTGGAAAAAGAAATCTAGCCAATGCCATATTAATTAATCCATATATATTGTTTTTGCACGCTCTCAGAGTGTACATACTTGAAAGGGATTTGCGAGTGCCCACCAGGCCTTTTTTTTCTTTTGGTTTTAGCTTGAGAGCAATCTATGGGACTGATGAGCTGAGGAACGCGCTTCATGGCAGTCTCAGCATTTCCTCAGCGGAAAGAGAAATTCGATTCTTGTTTCCAGAAGGTAAAATGGTGCCAATCTTTGGGAGGATACCCTGTTACTACTTGCCTCTGTCCAGACCCCAGATAACAATTTATATGAATTTATATGTTGGGTTTGTTTGCTTTATGACAGTATGAGTCTGTTGTATGTGCAAGCTGATATTTTCTCCTAGGAAAGGCATACCAAAATGTATTTGAAGAGCTATTATAGTTACAGGGGTTCCCTCTGCTTTTCAAACTCTGTGGTCTTGGAATTGGAGCAGACAAAGCTGGTAAATGAGAGGAAATGGGAAACTATTATGCTCCAGCATGTCTTCCTGGCACTGTCAGCGTCGGGGACTCCTGTTGGCTTGAGAAGACTGACTGTCTTCTTGGGCTCAGGCTGAGTAATTCCTGTTGGAGAGGCGTGGGATGCTCACATGGTAGTGCAATTCCAAAGTTAAGTGCCAGAGAAATGGGCCAGAGAGGATCTTGTTGCTTGTAGTGTAACAGCTTTGCTCTTTGACCGAAAGGTGCAAGGGAATCTGCTGGAAAACCTTGTCCTTTTTTGGTCAACAGTATCAGTTGGGTTACTAAAAATATTGCACTTCCCTACAAACCTTACCTATTGCAAACCACGTCTCTTCTCCTCACCCTAACAACAAAGCAAGACATCAAGGGAAGATTTCAGAAACCAGCTTCACCCTGCAAGAAGGAAGTAGTAAGCGTAGGATATATTATTTCTCTCCTGCCCTCATTGCATCTTCAAGGATATGGGTTTTCCCCAGATGAGCTGATTTCCTCCCCTTTCATAGTTGGCTGTAATTAGTAAGGTAGTTGTAAAGGGGTTTCAGGTGATTTCTTTGTAGTTTGTTGTGGGAGAAGCTATAAAAACCACTATGTATTATTAACTTATAACGGAAAGAAAACAACCTATATATAAACAACTTTTGAAAGAATGCTTTTTTAAATCACTCGCAACCTGCTTTCTGACACCTGTGGTTACTCTTTACAGTGATCTTGGAGCCAATTCCGACTGGACAAAGAGCTCGGGATTACCTGAACCTTCATGTGAAGCCAACGTTACTCGCTGGGCTCACTGCGCTGTGTAAAGAGAAGCCGGCGGATCCCATGGTACGTTTGGTATATCGGCATTGCCTCGTGTGCTGTGTGATACATTTTACCTTGGGTTTGCAAAGTCCCTGTGTGCAGGAAAGCGGCTTTTGTTAAAGAGCTGTGCTGGTTTAGCTGCCTGCTAATGAGCTAGTCAGGTAACATTTGCCTTTCAAGGAGCTGATTGGTTTGTTAGCAGATGAAATGAGGGCCAGGACTAGATGAAATCAGCCTTGGTGAAATGACAGTGGGTCTGTAGTTGTTACAGATGGCTCTCAAGGTAAATGGCTGTTATCATACCATGTCAGGTATAAGTTCTTGCTTTATTTCTGTTTCTGAGGTGAGTTTGAGATGAAATAGCTCTCATACAGTAGGTACTAATATTCTGTGATTCTGTGAGATTAGATGCTAATCACACTGTAGTAGTTACACAGCTGAGTACTTAGGGTTTGTAGCACGGCTGTCTATATTTTGTCACTGCTTATTTAAAGTTATACTATCAATCTTTCTTTAGGATAACCTCTTATTTTGACTATACAGCATCGATTAGCAGTTATTTGGGTTATTCCACAGTTCATCAGGAAAATGATTTATGATTCTTCTGAGTGAATCCTGTCTTGAATAGTCCAAATGACCTACAGAAAATTCTTCTGTTTTCTTGTGACCCCTTTCTTGTTATCAGGCTGATGTATCTTGCCCTCCTCACATATTACTACTTCTCATCATGAATGTCATTCAAATTACAGTTATTTGAGGAAAGACTAGAGTTAATTTCCTGTTCGTTTTCTGTTGGTGGGGTGGCTTTTTTTTCAGTCTCTAAACAAAATAAGCTTGCTTTCATCTGGAAAAATATGGTAAATGTTTTCTGTATTTTTAAAGTTCAAGTCGTTCACACTAGCGCTTCCTTAAGAAAGCAGATCATTAATCAAGTGTGACAACTTGCTGGCAGTTGTGGATTCTACATCATTATCAGGCTTCTAATCAACATTGCATTTTTCTAAAAGATACAGATACATTTGAGAAAAAAAAAGCCTAAAAATAATTCAATTGTGTTTCTATGAACTATGTGGTATACATGAGGTCGGATTAAATTTGCTGTGATTGTTCCAGCTTTATAACTTGTTCACTTTTCTGTATGTCTGGTACTGTTACCATAGAAATCCAGAAAAATGGAGATGAAGAAGTCGTTTCATGCATCCCTTTGCCCAAAGGCCAGACCAGTTGTGTCTCACCGTTCCTAACGAATGTCTATCTGGCCTGTTCTTTAGCATTCCCAATGGTGGAGAAGCTACAGTCTCCCTAGGCAATCTATCTCAATGCTTAATTATACTTAGTTGAAAAGCTTTCACTAAAAGTTATCCTAAATCTCCTGTGCTGCAATTTTTATCCCTTTACTTTTTTTTTTCCCTTCCTTTTACTATCCCCAGAGGACATTTGAGACAATGTAATATCTCCCTGTTGTTTTTTTTGCAGCAACCTCTTGCATATTTGAAGAGCATTAAAATGTTTTTTCCTTTCAGTCATCTCTTTGCAGTATTAAAAACTGATTTTTTTTCCTCTTACCTTATAAGTCACATTTCTCTTAACTTGTTGTTTGGTTTTGTTTCCAATTAATCTCTGCATTATGAGCACAATTTTCTAGCCATTTATGTGGTAACTAACAGTAACTTATTCGTTACGGTTTCCTGTCTTGCTTGTAAGAAAACTGTAAAGCTGTATGAGGCAATGCCAGTAGCTTTACTAAAATGAAAACATGGTATTTGTTTCTTCTTCTCTGTCTATAATGTCTGTGACCTTGTAACGGAAGAATGGTGACTTGATGTTGCTTTTCAGTTTATCTGCTAGGTGACTTACAGGGAGATTAATGGAATGTTGTTTTTCTTCTAGTATCTGTCCAGAAACTGAAAGGCTGGACTTGGGGTGATTTATCTGTTCCTTTTTTTTCCCTTTTGAAGATGGCCTCAGAACCTATCTGTCCACTCAGACGTACTTGCTGGCAGCCCAGAGGTTGTCTCAGCCAGCTCCCTAAGTAACACAGGAAAAATTTAATCAGGCTCAAATGATTAAAAAATTTATTTTTCCCAAGTAGTCTTTTTAAGGGCTTTTGTGTTTGGCGATTTGTTTGTTTATTTTCCATTTTTGTTTTGAGTTCTTGTTGTTTTGCTATTGCTGACTGATCTGTGAGGATTGCCCTAGTGCTGTTTGTTGTCTCTTTCTTTGCAAAATAATCTTTTTGTACCTGGTAATAAAAGGAGAGTATCACTTACCTTACTGGGCTCCTATTCTGTCAGTTCTTTCACTTCACAGTATGATAGGAGGTTTGTTGTACTTAGCATTCCAGCAACTAATCATCAACAGCCTTGTGAAGTAAATAAGGACCTGTTAAGAACTTTTTACAAGTGGAGAAATCGAGGCAAAGGGTTAATTTGCCTAAAGCCAGGCCAAGATGTTGGCAGATGAAGTTAGGACTCGGGACATTCCAACCTCCCACATTCTTATTCAAGTACAATGTGCTGGAAAACTTAGAAGATTAATTTTAAAAAATAACCATGTTTTGGTTTTAAGCTTTAGGCATACTGTGAGGTGGTTTCAGTGTAGAAAACTGGTACTTTTAATGAATAATTAAGTAGATAAAGTATCTGTAAGTGTTGACGGGAGTAATATTTCATTAAGTGATTTCCTGTGTATTGTACAGCCTCATCCCAAAACAGAGTTGACTGGATTATTTGAAGTATGGCTCAAATGTTCTTTTACATACACAAAGACATTGCCAGGAAAAGTAGTCTTCTAAAGGTCAGTGTGAATTTTTCAAAAGCAATGTAGGCTGTGAAGATTTCAAAGAACATTCTGAAGAAACAGGTTATTTGTATGCCTGGTTTTTTCTGAAAGCTCTTGGTTTCACAGCACAGTAGGAGAGTGCCTGTGTCAGAGTCTTAGAATAATGCTTTTAATATTGTCCCATACCTTTAATAGGAGAAAGAGCTGATAAACAAACAAAAACTCAATGGAATACTGAAAGCGTTTGGATTTTTTGTTATTCCACAGACTTGGCTTGCTGACTGGCTGATTGAACACAATCCTAATAAACCTCGGCTGCAACATCAGATCGTGCAAGAAGAGCATGAGGGGTGAGAGCTCAGTGGAAACCATCTCAAGCATTCCAGCTTACAGAGGCATATTATTATTTTCAGTGTTGTCCCTTGGCTATGTAATCAATATTACCTGAAGTAAACGTTCGTGTCTGTATTGGGTTGGCTCAGCCGGATTTTGGTGGCGGTGTCTTAACTACCTGCATCTCCATGGGATAAATAAACTTTGCCTTAACCAGGATGTAAGAGTAGCTTTTCTATTGGCGAAGTGAATGTATAATTACATGGTAAATTCATGGTGTTAGGTGATTAGAAAGAGACAAAATTCCCATCAGGTGTGACTAATTTTCTTCAAAGACCTGTACTTGTGTGTTAACTTCAAGCTTTGTGTCTTATGCTTTCACTGACTGGCCTGGAGAAAACAATGTCATTTTCACAGCTCTGAAGTATTCGTATGCTTGACTAATACTAAACAAACAAGCAATTTCATAATTTGTTTCATGAAAAAACTTGCTCCCCCAACTTGAGTAATTACCAGAAACATAGGTCATTTGTCTGTAACGTTAAACTTTGTTTAAGCTAATTGTTTATCTTCTCAGTGGAATAAACCACAATCGCCGGCTCAGAGAATAAGCGTTTAGAAAACTGGTTCTTATAGTACTGAGGCCTAAAAATCTTGGGACTTGTAGGATAAGAGGAAAAAAAAGTGCCCAAACCCTCAAATATGAACAAAAAAAATACGTGAGGTTGTTAGGAATACGGTAAACAGATCCATTTACAGCTAGTTTATTTTGCCTGTAATTATTGTCCCCATACGTGTCTGATTGCTCCAGTTGTGGGATGGTTATGTTTTGTGGTTTCCTGTCAGCCAAACCAAAAAAATTCTGTTTTGAACATGCCAGAAACTAAAATTGGGTGAATTCATGTGACATTCTCCTATATTTTGTTAGTTACTGTGGCATTTGCTTACTTATTTTGATGTGATACTACTTGACCATAAATATCTCCTTTATGTTACTGCTGGAGTTCTCAGTTTTGCTTTTGCGACAGACCTGTGTTACACTGTACCTACAGAAGGTCGTAACTTCCCTATCGAGTGTGGGGGCCCTTACCAGGAGAAAAGGCAAAAGCAGCTGATGTTGCAAATGTTACCTTTATAACCCATGGGATATACAGTTTCAGTTATTCAAGTGTGTGTCTATCTTGGATTTATTCTCTAGGATCAGAGCTGACACCTCCAATTGCTGGCAGGTGTTTGCCTCTCTTTTTCTAAGGGAAAGCTGGAAAGGGTGATGACACCTTCATCCCTTGGGTGCCATCCTGACTCGCTGTATCTGTGCCCTGAGGACGGGCATCGATCCAGCGCATCTCCCAGCTGAGTTCTTGAGGATCTTGCATTAGTAGGGTGGGGCAGAAGGTCAGACCTGAGACCATGAAGGGGACAGCTAGTCTGGTCCCCTGGGGGAGCTGTGACACCACGAGAGAGGCTGTTGGAGGACACACTGCTTACATTTCTTTTTGGACTTCAGGTTTTTATTTGGCCAAGGGCGCTATAGATTTGGCCACTGTTGTCAATCCACATCACAGAAAATACCACTTTGAAAAAAAATGGATGAACTGGAGGATGTATTAGTGTTTAATATCAGCAACGTGAGCTGTCAGTGGGAACAAGTGAGCTATCCTCTCCCTCTATCAGATCAAAATAATTACCTTGCCTGTTGAGTGTTTTTAACTTTGAGGGAGCTGATTGTAGTTTTACTGCTGGAATAGAGCTATGTCCAGAAAACCAGCAGTTCAGTCTGTTGCCCATAATTCATTTTTTTTCAGCAGACTTTCTTTTGGAGCTTTGCTTGTCGTGTGCTTGCTGTCAGCTGCACTGGGAGTTATTGCTGGAACTATGCAGATTGAGCTGGTCTGAAGTATATGATTGTTCAGCTTTTCTGTCTCTTAAGGGATTTATTATCTTTCAGAGCAGTTAAACTGCCAGGAATCTTGAACATACTTTAGAGATGGCAGAAACCTCAATCAGAGCCGGTTCCCCGTTGCCTACCTAAGTTGGAGCGTTCCAGCATGCTGAGCCTTAGAAATGAGTCGCTGTTCAGGGCTTAGTTAGGACTTCCGTGCTGCAACTTTAAGAAAAAAAAAGTGTTACATGGAGATTTGCAAACCCTTGTCTTTGTCATGTAGGATAAGAAGAGAAAATTAGATTCTTCAAGCTAGTAATCTCGACTGTCTTTTAAACAATAGTTGTCTAAGCAGAATTGGTGCATTGGTGATGGACTGATGGACGTTTGTCTCATGGCACTATATGAAGGGAAGGAGTGACTCAAACTCTTACTTTTTTCAGTTCTGTATTAGAACGACAGATTCTATTTAAAGACACAAAGGTCTTAGTTTAATTTTAATTTGTTAAATCAGAGCAATCAGATCAAGATAATTCATGTTATTCTGGACAGTAAGTGTTGGTTGATTTTGGCACTGGCCGACAACAGTTCATGCTAGGAAAATATTGTGGTGAAAATACTGTGGGTTTTCAGTTTCCCCTTTAAAAAAAATTGAAGAGTCATTATTTTTATTTTGTTGAAAAGAGAGGCCGTTTGCCCAGCGTAAAAAAGCAATTTGCAGTTGGTTTTGCAGTGCTGCTGCATTTTAGATGCCAGTCAGTAGATTTGTTCTTGGACGAGAAGCAGCACTTAAGTCCTCTTACACCGACGATTACCTGGCGCTTTGCTGGACTCAAGCAGACTTTTCTTCAACGAGCGCAGCAGTGTCGCAGGGACCATCACAGGAAATACACGATTTCTTGTTTTGCTGTTAGTGGAACAGAAAAACCTGCCGTCTTTTGGATGGTCAGTCAGGAGTGGCTGTCTGTACCCAGAAATCCTCTGGAGCCTGGATGAGCTCCTCTGGGTGTGGAGTGTGTCAGCAGCGTGACTGATGCGCCGAGCCTCCTTGGGAGGACGCCTGTCAAATTATTGTTATGCTGCCTCCTGCGAAGGGCTGGTGGAGCTGCTGCCATAAGCTCAGGGGAGGGCCTATTGTTGGTCTTCTGAGCCAGAAATGAGGCATTGTTGGAAGACGAAGCAGTTGGTGGGAGAAGGCAGCCTGCAGACAAGTGGGTGAATGATACTCTAATAATGATAACACTGAAGGATTAAGAATTCAGTTTACTGCTTTTGGGTGTTTTACAGCTGAGGGAGGTGGTGCTTTCACACAAAGTACTTCGTGTAGTGCCTTGCTGGGGCTGCTTACGTCTGTCTTGTTTGGCATTAAGGTTTTTCCCCTGAGAACACCTGGCTGACTCATTCTTGCTCAGCTGCGGTACTATTCTGAAGCATGTTTATTAAAAAAACCCAAACAACAAACAGACAGTAGTAAATATGATGGTAAAGAAGCTGCACATATGGTATTTTATTTAAAAGTCTTCTCACTTGGGGTCTCTAAGTCAGTCTGGATGGATCTTCTCTAGTACTAGAGAACTGGAAAAGGTAGTTGGGTGCTGTTGTGTCAGCCCCAGACTGCCGGGGTGAGGAATCGCATATGAACTCACCCGGAGTTCCAGGGAGTTTTTATGTGCAAGAACCTAATTTGGCTCTAAATACTCTTTGCTGTAGCAGACTACTCTGCAAACCACTCTTTATGATCTATTTATAGTCAACCACTAAGCTCTCATTTCCTTGCAAGGGAACGGTTGTTTTTTTGTTACATTTCCAGAATCTGCACTGATTGTCAGGTTAGGAAATTCTGCACTTCCAAAAGCAACATCTTATTGCTCTGCTGGCTATCGGCTCTTATCTCTTTTAGGTGTTGTAAAGTGTTTTTTTCTTACTGGGTGGCATTCCTGTTGCAGTGTGAATGACGGCAATGTTTTGTACGTATTTAGTTTTGTGTCAGGCCTCGTCTCTCTATGTGAGAAAATTCCCAGGAGTATTTAACGTACGCGTGTGGATAAATCTCCTGCATGCCCCATAAAGCATTTTACTATGGGCCAATATAAAGCAGTCATTACAGGGTGATGTTTAAACTTCTGAGATTAACGCAGTCTCTCAATTGCACTTACTTATTTTTATAATATGTAATTTAGCAACTGAACCGTGAAAAGTTATGGCATAGCGAGGGCTTCTTAAAAACAGTGGCTCCGAGTGTGCTTTCAGTTTGCTTTGAGAGCAATTCCATTCTCTTCGTTAAAAGAAAGAAGGAAAATGGGATAATTTCTGGGAGCTGCTCAGATGGTGTGTTGTACATGCATCTGATACGCATTGTCAGATGCTGGTGTGGCACCTTCTCCAGTCCTATTGAAAGCAAAGACTTTGTGCCATATTCCTCTGGAGCAAGACTTGGACAATGCTGTTCTCTGCACGCAGAACACTTTGTTGTTTGCTGTTTTGCTAAGGGAGCTGTGCGACGGTATTTTTGCCTGGGTGAGGAAAGTTTGAAAACAGATGCTTTCTTCTGTGGCCGCCACATATCTAGATAGCCACAGGATCATTCCCTGCTGCTTACCACTTCCAACCAAACTATCTCATGAAGCTATTTCAGAATACTTTTTTTCTTCAGAGGTCTTCCATGGAAATATTTTGAATTGACCAGCAAAGTTTTGACCGTGACTGTCTTTGTTTTGCAAAGTTCTCTTGTAAACAGGCACCACGCTGGCTTCCCTGAAGAGCACCATCAATGCAATTGAATGGAAGCAACAAAGGCATAGGAAATGAAATGTCCGTTCAATCTCCTATTCATGTAAATGATAGTTTATCATACTGATTATTAGCTTCACGTAGTTAGGAGCTGTGATGGCTCTTAAGCCTTTTATTGCTTTTGTTCTAACGGACCACAGTAAAACATTGCCTCACCTGAGCGCTGACTGAGTGTTGAGGCATTCTCCATCTTAGTGTCATAATCACTATTAATTCGTCATTACCCATGGCGAAGAACGTCACCACACTACAAAGCAGCCATGGTATATCTTTGCCAGTTGCTCATTATCTCTGCAAACTATTCCTTTTTAAGACCACATGGGATTCCTGGAATAAACAATTTTAAGTCATCCATAACCGGTTTTAATAATGAAACCTTATGGCACCCCTCCTCAGTAGCCGAGGCAATGCTGCACAAAGGAGTCAGCAGTACACAAATGGCACAAGTGTCAAGGCCAGGGACAAGTGAAATGACTCTCTCGGGTCATCCTTCGGAGCAGCAGTTTTTTTTTACCCCTCTCTCTTTAGTTCCTGCTTCCTGTCATATCAGCTGAGCAGTATATCAATTTCTCTCTCAGTAAAAGAACGCCTGCTTGGAGTTAGGGAGATTTGACACTCCAGACTGGATCTGTAGCCCAGCCTAATGTCCTCTGAGTTACCGTGGAGGAAATCTCTTCACTGGCTTTTCTGGAACAGAACACAAGTCAAGGCTCCTGGACTCTTAATTCTGGCTTGTCCACCAGCCGTCTATGTGCCTAATGTCTTACTTTTCCTGTCTGAACGTGGGCAGACGTTGATGTGATCCCCCAATACCTCGTGGACTGCTAGGCTGGACAGTCCATTTCTTGGATCGTTAGTGCTCGTGCACCCATCGCCTGCATTAGACTTTGGAGTAGAAGTGCAGGTAATTGCAGAGCAGGTGGTTACCGCGTGTGCACTGCTGGGATCTGCACGTTTAAGTACCTGCCTGTACGTAGGAATGGGGAATTTACCACCTGCCTTCGCAAAGCTTGACATTTGTTCGGTGCTCGGATCATTTGGCATTTCACGTTTTAAAATGTTTCTGTGGAGGCAGTGACTGCTACCCGAAGACGTGCAGAGAATTTCTCCGTGTGGTATGATGTTTTAATGAAGAAAGTGGCTACCGCTGTAGTAAAGCCTGTGACAGTCTGTTAACGACTTCTGGTCTTCTTAAATCCATGGTCAGAAATTAGTGGCCAGTTTTCTTTCCATCCAGCCAGGGCTTATTTTAAAAAAATAATATATATTGCAGAATAACCTTAAAGAATCTGACATCTTACAAGAATGTCTTACAGCAAAGGGCAAGGTGATATTTTAGCATATCTCTTGCTAAGGTATTGTGGTAACAATTACATATAAATTCCATTTAGTGGGAATAAACTGAAGCCAAAATAACATTTCAACTGAAAATATTCACAGGAAAACTTTTCTGTAACACAGCTGTGTCAGAGGGAGGCTGACGGGATGTAACGGAGAGTGAGGAGTCATGCTTCGTCCGTGGAAGTGTAAATGAGCAGAGCCAGTGTAATTCTGACGTCGTGTCTGTATTGAAGTTGCAGGTTTGGAGTGTGGTGCTGAGGCTGGAGTAATTCAGCTCTGGAGATACAGCTGAGGCTGTGATCAGGAGCATCCGTGTTTCTCTGCTCTAGCAGCATCTCTGATGTTTTTCTCCTGTTCTCTGTTGCTGTCTCCAGCAGGCAGTGATCCAAGATGTGTTCACTTACACCATCTTGTAGAGCTGTGAGAAGGAGCAGGCAGAGAAAATACCAAACGAGGACAGGCGAGTTCCTCTTCTCTGCAAACTCGGCTTCACCTCTCTGTGTCTTCTTCTGTTCCTACAACACTGAAACAAAGTGTTTCCCTGTGCGTCCACCTTGCGGATATTCTTACAGAGCTCTGCTCAGCTCAGTGGCTGTCACAGCTGGGGGCAGCCAGGGCTGACCTGGCCGCAGAGAGCAAAGACTGATGGGCAACTACATTTTCCAGCTGTTTGGTTTTCTTTTCCCCTCTGCTTTTTTTTCTGCATACAAGTAGTTGGTGTGACGTTCGCCAGCTGACATGAGGGTAAAGAGGTAAGGTAAAGTACATTTTAAAATGAAATTAACAGCTTTATGTGTGCTTTTGTAGATCTACTGCGGAAGATGATGTTGGGCAACGTCCTTAGCTACTATAATCTGGTGTAATTCTACTGAGGTGAATGCTGTTATGTCAATTTGAGTACAACCTAAGAACGTAATGTCCCGATAGTATAAACTGGCAGCTTTTGATTTTCACTCCCTTGTACTTACAAGAAATTTGATCTCTATTTAACTATCAAGTTCCAATGAAAACCAGTTGTTTCATTGTCACTTAGTATTAATTTGCAGTTCTGCTAAAGGTTTTCTTCCTTACCGTTGGGAAAGTTTAAACACAGAAGAATTCTCTGAAGTCACAATTTGTGTGTGAAACAGCAGTACCTGGGGCCAGGTGGGTTTTCCAGAAAATGTCTTTTACGTGCACACATGTGTAATTAAATTTTCTGCTCACAGAGGTTGCAGGATTTGCACACTGATCCAGAGGTGACATATTGATGATGGGATTTTTTAAACTTTGAGGGGAAAAAAACAAAAGTAGTCTTAAAGTTTTCCTTTTACGCTGGCATATAGCACAAGGGCAACATGTCGAGGCATGCCCTTTTCTGTTTGCTTTTGGCAAAAATGGGAATTCTTTAGTTAAATACAAAAAAGTGGAAATTTCCTTCCCCCCC
>NW_009731687.1:1421-12573 GCF_000703405.1 Apaloderma vittatum | reverse complement strand
CCCCCCCCCCCCCCCCGCCCCCAAGTGTGTTTAGGTAACTGAAGCACATTCACACTTGGAGGGACCGGCCTGTTTTGCAAGGGAAAACCAAAACATTCCAGTGCAGCTAATATTGCAGCTCCTCTGGTGTCTTAAGTTCAGGCCACAGCGGGAGGTGCAGACACCTATGGGGACTGCAGTAACTTTCTGTGTCTTTTCTTTGGAAGGAGAAATAAGATGAGTCACAATTAACCCATTCAGCTAAATTAGTAAGGCTCTGGGCGATAACGGAAGGGATGGGGAGTGTTTTAAGCGAGGCTGTGGCAACAAGAGGCTGCCTTGGGATAGTCTAAGGCTCTACCTAGACTGGGCAGTGCTGGCCTTGCCATTGATGCCGTGATACCCGACTTTCCTTTCTGGAAATCAAGATTTATTTGGCTTCACTCTAGTTTCAAAGAGCTATTGCTTTCTTGAATACCTGAAAGTACAGAGATAATGTCCTGAGAAGGTATCTAGATCCTCATTTTGGAGGATGTGTGATGCCCTCCATGTAAAGGGGGTTGTGCCCTTGTGAGCAGCTGATGGCATATTTTGTTCTAGACTTGACTTTTCCTGACGTCTGTACCAGGCATCTGACTTGATGGCCACACTGTAACTTTACATGACTTCCCATTGCAGTGGGAAGAGCATTTTCCCTTGGCCAAAACACTTCAAACACAGATTCCAAGCCTGGGTTGGATTTGTTGTTGGTGGTGTGTTTTTTTCTTTCTCTGCTAAAGTAGTTAAACTTGGTTTATGAATTAAAAGGAGCCATTGCTTACCTGTAGACACGGATTCTGTCTTAGGCCTCTTAGTTCTAATGGTTTGTCTAGCAGAAAATAAGGTTTTTTTTCTTACATCCTTTCACGCCCAATCTGTAAATTCATCTTTGTCATTGCAGGAAGCATAAATTTGCTCAGTTTCTTACAACCTTCTCTTGTACATCCTTCCATGAGACGTCCAAGCCTGGTGTTAGTGATCTTGCTTTGATTATCTTGCTCTGGCCCACCAGCGGGCTTGGTCCAGGCATCCTGTGTCATGGAGTGTAGGAAAAAAGGGGTCTCCAGGGCAAGTATCAGTAGGTTGGCACAGAATATTTTGTTCCTCTTACAAGATGAATGAGGAAGGAGTGTCTTTAAGTGTACTGTTTATGTGTAGGATCCTGAACAAGTACTTTCAAAAATAACAGTGGAAATAAACATAGCAGCAAAGTAATAGGAAAGCACACAGCACTGCCAGAATGGATCACCTGTGTGTTTTCTCCACCACGCCGTGTGACAGAGCCGGGGAAGCAGGTTGTCTGCTCCTCTGGACCATCAGCCAGGGAGTCAGGCGTGTTGTTTGGGATGTTTCTGAGATAACAGGAGATTGAGGCCAGATCTGAGGATGTCAGAGTCTTCTGACATCCTAAAAAGGACAGAACTATAGTTATGAGGAGGCCGACCTACCCACAGCCTGAGGTGTTTCCAGGTGATCTCTCAGTGTTCCCAGAGCCTTATTGCTGGTGGGGCAGAGGGGATATGTCTTTGGTCCCTCAGAGAAACAGCTACACACCGGTGTGATGGGCGAGCTGGACATTTCCTGTGCTGTTGCTCACGGCCTGTCTCTGGCAGCCGAGTGCTTGTGGAGGAGCCCCTCAATCATTAGATAGCTCCGGAACGATGACAGGTGCACCTTCACTCGACAGACCAGAAGACAATGATGGGCTAAACCATGGAGCAGACCTGCCACTGCAGCTCTTCCTCCTTTGCTTCCCAGACATCTGTGACCCCGGTGACAAACTGCTGCTGAACATAACTCCCGTGGGGCACGTCTCTCCAAGTCTTCTTGTCTCAGCAGTGCTTTGCTGCCTTCCATTTTATTTTTTTCCAGCCTTTGGGCATTATTCTTTTTTTTCTCCCATCGCCATGTGGCTGTGAAAAAGTATTTCAGGGGTGAAGAGGTCTGTGTAAAAAGCTCTCTGTCGTTCAAAACACAGGCCAAGGTGGCATTTGTTCTAGGAAGTAGCACCTGAAGGACAAGTCTGTTATTCCATGGCTCCTTAGCTGATACGTTTTCCCAAAAGTCAGTAATCTCCAAGGAAGAAATGGCCTGTCTGGGAAAATAAAACAAGACCTGTGAATTACTTTAATGGGATGCTCTAATGTATTTTTATCTCCTTAAAAGGAAGCTAAACTTCATGCACAAGATGATAGATGAGTTTATTTTGACATGTGGATTTAATAGCGTACTAGGATGTAACTGCGTTTTTACTGCTAGAAAAAGTCTCCAGGGAAATAGTTCCCTGGGGTGAGGTCAGTGTCCTTCTACAGTCAAATCTCAAGGGAATGAGTTGAAGAGTTTTTGTCAGTGGTTGGCTTGGTTGCAAGGCGGGGTGGTTAATACGACACCTAACAAATCGTGATGGTGTGGAAATTAATTACATCGTCGTGGAACAGAAAGCCAAAGTGCCCCAAAGACCACCTGGGGTTTAAAACTCCACTTGGCTTCCTGCTGGAAGGTGCTCATTGCCACTCTTGGTTCTCATCGTAGTACTATTTGTTACTCTTCCCAAATATTTATTTGGTCGTACCTGTAATTAAATTTCTGCTGAAAAGGTACAAAGCACCCTGTACTTGGTTTCATGTGAAAACTGAGATCCTCTTGGCTTAAGCAGGACAGTGGCGGTTCCTTGGCCAGAGCAACCCTCTTTGGAGAGTAAGATAATCTAAAATGGCCTAAAGAAGACTCTCCCAGAGATATGGCACTCACGAGGTTATATCACAGGAAATTGTGAGCTTTGGGCTCCATCCTGTTTGACCAATTACGCTATCTCCTCATCAGCGTACCTGGCCTGGCCCTAGGAGATTGAATGATGTCTGGATACTAGAGGTACAATTTAGTGCTCCCAACTGCTTGAAAGGGACTGGACAGTGATTTGTGAGCTCTCTGGAGATGGGTGAGATAAACCTTTGTGGTGGGGATGTCCTCTGCCCTGTAGCTAATCCTGGCCAGAGCTGGCCCAGGCTCCCTGTAGACACCTTGGAGGGGAGTGAGGGCTGTGACCTCCTAACTCTCAAATCCAACAGCCTGTAGTAGATCTTGGGGAAAAATGAGCGTGCTGCTGTCAAAAGCAAATAGATATTTCACAGGGAATTTAAATAGTAGCTGTCTGGTAAAACAGAGGCTGAGACTGCTGCGTGAGATGATAGCCCTGGCACCCTGGGGGGAAAGCCCATGGGACAAGAAAGAACGAGGAGGATAAAGCAATCCAAGCTGGGAAGCACCAAGCGTGTTTGCCCTGGGATAAGTCTTATTAACTTAAGCACATCAAAGCATAAATGTAGCTGTGGTACTCCCGGACCCGAGCTGGCTCGAGCAAAGCCATCCAGTATGTTTTTCCAGTGTTCCTGTCCAGGCTCAGCTGCCACAGGTAGAGACGTGCCCCGGAGCCACATTTGCAGCCTGCCACTGACCGGAATTACCTGCTCTCCAAACACCTGCGGTGCTGCTGCAATTCTGGGAATGCTCAGCACCTTGGGAGGTATTCAGGACCAAGTTAATTTAATTATTCTCTTGCTTATTACCTTCAAAATCCACTTAGTGATAGGGAGGAGGTGCCTTGTCTCTATCACAGTCGCTGGCAGCCGGCCAGCAGAAGCTTCTTCCTGGCAGGAGTGGCAATGGAGACCCGAGTCAGAGCCGGTTTAGCTTCAAGGCACTGTGTGAGAGGGAGAGAAATAGAAAGTATCGTGTTTAAAGCTGCCAGATGTAGTCTTGATGGATGATCCCCTAGAAGTGCAGGCCAGGAGCCATAGTGAAGTGAGCTAGAAGAGTCTGTGGCACTGGGAAGAAACGCGAGCACTGTTGTCCTCGCCCTTGCCTCTGTCCAGCCAAACTGTCAGGCTTGGTCTAAATTGGTGACAAGAGTCACCAACTTCACAACAGACATTTCAGACCAACGTTTCAGACCATGTAACTCGTCACAGCACGGTTTTGAGCCCTGGCAGCCGGGCCGTGCGGTGGGACGTGGAGAGCAGCCGCTGTCCCAGGCAGAAGAGCTTGCAACCAGCAAACTCGGTCCAGGCATGGCCCGTGTTTGAGCCCAAGTGAGGTAACGCTTGTGCCTCTTCCCACTGTTTTACAGTCTTTCCACTGGCCTCGTCATTATCATCATTTATGGCATCCCCTGAGCTATTGAAAGCATCAGAGGAGGAAATTAAGGGCCGTATACTGTCCAGGCTCTGTGGTCCTATGTCCCCTGACGAGCTATTCTCTCCTGGACATGCTCACAAGTGGCTTCATTAATGTTGCATGGGACACTGAATAAAGACTAGGGAGAGAAAGAAAAGAAAAGCTGAAATACTACGCGAGATCTCCCTCTCTATCTCCCATCGTGTCCTCCTCCTTGTAAACCTCTACACTCCCTTTCTACAACCTTTAGACTTATTCTCTGTAATTTTCTGGCCCTGTCCCACATGACTACTACTCTTTGCATCCTAACTGTGTTTGGTGAACATTTCCTAGCTGTGGTCGTCAGTCTCTGCTCCTTACTGCCTTTGGAGTTACCACCAACTCCCTCTCCTTCCCTTTCTGCATTTTAGACCCTCTGGAAGGGATGAATTTGGGCCCAAGACCTGATATAGGCTTTAAACAGGGTCTTTCCTAAACTCCAGAAGTGTTTGGACCGAGTCCACGTTGGCTGGGAGTGCTCTCATGTGAAGTTGCCCCAGCAATCACCCTCTGGGCTTGTATGACAGTTTCGTTGGGGAACACGTCATCTTTCTTGTTCATAAATTATGGGCCACTGTGCATGTTTGGAGGAAGGGAGAGGGGGCTGGGAGAGGTAAAGAGGAGGAAGGAATTAATTTTGAAAGTGCCTTGCAGGTTACATTTATTTGACTGTCTCTAATCCATCAATCTTCTGTTATATTGCTCATCTCCTTGGGGCTTGTTTGAGAAGGAGAAATTTACTGCACTGTAAGCCGGGGCAGGGATTTGCAAAGTGGGGGGCATGTGGTGTATCCTAGGAGAGAGCAAGGAACCAGAAAAAGAGGTGGAGGAGCTTTTGAATCCCTTCACAGAGGTGTAAATCTGTTGCCCGTTACCCACCCCCTCAGTCACCCTTGGGGACGTCTTTGGAGGGGAACAACCTACCTTATCCACACACGTTGTACACCATTGCACGTGGCCATACCACAGATGAGCTATAAATTCACACCCTGGCTCCCTTACACCTCGTTCTCCTTGGAGTAACCCTTGGGTAAGAAGCTTTCCCAGTAGCCCTGTGTCTGCTGGTCGTGGATGGAAGCACAGTATGAACTCACGGTGAATACGGACTCGTCCCCTTCAGCCAGGGAGAGCAGATGCAACGCCTCCTGGTAGACAGTTATCATAGGAGTTCTCCCCAACTGAGAAATGTTTGGGAAACACTTGTGACTCTTTTTCTCAGGTGTTGCAAAGAGGATTTGTTTTGTAAATAGTGAAGCTGTTAATTGCCTTGGCTTTATTAAGAGGGAGCTGTAAAGGTATTAACAAGTTTCTGTTGCTCTGTGCTGGCGATGAGCCACCACAAGGAGCTTCATAGGGGAAGGTGGCAAAGTTGCTACGAAAGTACCTTTGTTCTCTAGAGAAGAAAAAAAAAAGGCACCCGTTTAGCCAAAGACTTGAGGCAATGGGTGAATTTTGTAGGAGGGAATCCAGGGGATTCACTTTCTGTCTTGCGACATGGACTGGAGTGTCCCCATGGCAGCATAGCTGGGAAGGTCTGAGCTGGAAGGGCTTGCAGAGATTTCTTTCTCCCTCAGCTTCTCTCAAGGCACAGGTAGAGGGAATCTCCCACACTCACGGTGGGAAGCCTGGGTGCTTAACAGCTTTGGAAATCAGGCTGGTGGGGTTTAGGAATCAAACTTGAAGCATCTCACTTTAAAAAAAATGTTGCTTAAGATTGGAGTTGAGGTTTCAAAGTGATTAAAGCCGCTAGCTGGTTCAAAAAGCTTTCCTATACACTCCAGCAAGCCAGATACTCAAATACCCACCTTTCCCTGAAAATTCCTGCCGATAAATCCTGCAAAAGGCATCACACAGATGCTTTTTTCATCCTACTCTATGGGGCTGGCGCTAGGAGAAGCTGACCAGAGGCTGATTAAGGCCCTTTAACTTTGTCATGCTAAGGGTTGGTTTTGCAAGTTGAAAAGGAACTGTGACTTGTTTTTTAAGACTTTAGGGAATTGCTGGCCCTCATTGGTTTCACTGCACCAGATGCAGTGTGACCGGGAATCTACGCTGCATATGAAAAGGTCACTTACCCTGTTCAAGAGAGGAGATTCTAACACTTGTCAGCTTGAGTGATGGAGACTCTGCATTGAGAGCCATAATATTCATGTCAGAGAATTGCCAAGCCCATGCGGAAGCGTTGAAGATGGATGGCCTGGGGATATACTCCTGACACTTTAATACGGGGGGAGGATACAGCACAAACATCTCACGCAGAATTATAATCCATGAAAGGGCACGGGTGGCGTAAATTAAAGGTAATCCACTAGGCAAGGCGTTTAACAGCTGAAGCGAAGCAGCCTGGGGTAAAGGAGGGCTGATGGTGGGACAGAGAGGGAGCTGCTGTGGAGCATCAGGGGAGAGAGCAGCAGGGGCATTTCCACCCACTGGGAGGAGAAACAAGAGGAAAAGCTGGTGGCAATGGGGGAAACGGTGACAGTGATGATCCTGGGTTAGATGGGAAGGACCGGGGAAGCTTGCAGGCTTAGCCTGAGCTGTCATCATAGTGCAAATACCCCAACACTGATCTTCTGAAATCCTCTTAGCTGAGCAGGCACCTCTGACAAGCCTGCCCTGGTCTATGGTAACACAATAGCTGGTCTGTAGCATTTCTTCAGTTAGAACATGTTTCCCTTTCTCATTAAAAATGGAGCATAAACCAGTCCTTTCCCACAATGAAGGCACAAATGGGATAGTGGTGGTAAACCTCTGCAGAGCCAGTGGTGATTTCAGGCCAATCTGACTGCTGTCCCGCAGGTTTCCTATCCAGTAGGTTACTCTGGCCGTGGCAGTGGCTGTGGCCCTGCAAACAGCGGCTCTGGCAAAGCCTGTTTGAAGTGGAGGTGCTGCTCCAAGGCCGTCCAAGCAGCTCCACAGCCCTACCCAAAGTGCCCCTTTGGGGTGCCTGGTGGGGTGCCCCTGCTCCAGGTCATCCCCAGCACCTCTTCCAGTGCCGCAGCGCTGCAAGGAGCCTTCAGGGAGAAGCAATGCCAGCAGCTCGCCTGGGCAGGCAGCAGGATTTTGGTTAGAGCTCATAAAGCACCTGGCTCAGATTAAGATTTTTACGTTTTCTTTGTAATTAGGATCATTACTATGCCTGCGGGACAAGAGTCAGGTTCCTCCAAGGTGCTCTGTAAGGGCAGTCCATCCCTTCCTCTGAGCATGCAATGAGTTACGGGTGGTTGGCATCAGAGTCCCAAACTGGATTTGACTTTGAGTGATCCTGAGTAAATACATTCAGTTCTGAAGACACATCAGTGCCTTCAAATGCTCTGGGGCTGTGGTTGGAGAGCGAACTCTCCCAAATCAGCAAGTGATAGGACTGCTCTGCTGTGCGTGGTGTTACTTCTTTAGAAGACTGCGCCATAGGAGCTTGGTGCCCAGGTAAAATCCTTACTGAAATGATGAAGCCAGCCTGATGGGCTGTGTCCTGCAGGCAGCCTCAGGCTCTATTGCCCTGTGCCACCCCGTGCACGTGGCATTTCTCTGTGTGTTGTTACAGAAGCTGGGTACCGGCGGGCAGGGGTGCAGGGGCTCCCTGACAGTGCTGTGATGGATTAAGATGATCCTGAATTTCTATTGTCTTGCAGTGAATGTAGTGAGAATTGATGACTGTTGTATCCAAGCAACAAGGGGAAGGATGAGAGAGCTTCAGCTTCTTCAGAACTGTAATATCTCTGGCAAGGTGCAGCTCTAAGCCATAGAGTTGGTTTTTGGATTTGTTCAGGCTTGGTATTGTCTCTGTGAGCTATAAAAAGAGGATGGAAATCTATATCATGGGATGGTACATAACTTTCGCTTGAATTTGCTTTAATTTGCATTTGGTCTCTGGTTTTTGCATAAGACGTGCTCGTTGCCTTAGATAGTCTGGATGCCAGAAATGTAAATGAATTAAAACAAGTAATTAGACAAATTCAGGGAAGAACAGTTCATCTGCAGCATTTAAATGCAACACGGTGGGTACAAGTGCTGGCTCAGCAAGCCCCTGGCTGCGGGTTGGTGGGAGTGGAGGGCTCAGAGGAAGCAGGACTGGTGTTGGCTGGGCTGTCTCTGCTCCTCTCTGCAGCCCTGTTTCCCAGGATGGAGCCTGCATGGAACAGGGGTCTGGTCTGGTGCTGTGGGCACCTGCAAACCTGTCATTTCTGACTTTCTGCAGTAATGTTACTTTGAAAAGAGGCTGCATAGAGACTCAAAGGATGATACGAAGCATGTCCTGAACATGCCTGCTCATGGAGGGGAGTCCTCACCTCCTGGGATTCACCTCTGCAGGTTATTAACTCTGCTATTTGTATGCAGCGAGATGGTTTGTTAGGTCTGCTTGTGAGTTATCCTGGTGAAATACTGTTTCCCACCTCTGAGTGCACATCAGCAGTGACTGTCCTGTGCTCTGAGTAACCTCAGTTTGTGGCTCTGGGATTTTGGCAGCTCCTGGGGCTGCCCAGGAATGGGGCTGGGGCTGCTCAGTGCTGATCCAGGACAGCTGCAGTCCAGGCAACCACAGCGGGTATTGCAGCAGTAGAGCCTGTTTGGTTGTTTGTTTGGGGTTTTTTTGTGTGTGTGTGCAGACAAGCCAGCTGGTGCACAAGATGCAGGAAAGGGGGTCGGTTTGTCTGTTTTTTATTGTTTCCCATTCAGCCTAAGTTTTGGTGGGTTCCAAATGCTTTTGTGGCAACACTGTGCAAAAAAATCTTGTAGGGTTTTTTTGGTTTATTTGGTGATGTAGCCTATTAGTTATGGACATTTTGGAAATGGCTACTCCGAAGGCAGGAAAAAAGCCCTTCCAAACTGACAGCCCGTTGGTGTAGCCCTTCCAGCGTTGATGAAACCACTTTTGGCAAAAAATAAACACCTGGAAGTCAGTTGTTCTTCCCAGCTTGTGCATTTTATACCTTGAGCTTTCTGATTTGGCTCAAGTATGTGTCGAGGCTGGGTTGGCACTAGGAGCCATCGGGATACCCGGATAAAATAGCACCAGAGCATTTGTCGTGTGGGTGCGATGTGCTGGCAGAGCTGTAAGTTTGTTGGGTTTTGTGTGTAAAAAATAAACACCTGGAAGTCAGTTGTTCTTCCCAGCTTGTGCATTTTATACCTTGAGCTTTCTGATTTGGCTCAAGTATGTGTCGAGGCTGGGTTGGCACTAGGAGCCATCGGGATACCCGGATAAAATAGCACCAGAGCATTTGTCGTGTGGGCGCGATGTGCTGGCAGAGCTGTAAGTTTGTTGGGTTTTGTGTGTTTTTTCTTGTTGTTTTTTTTTTTTTGGTGGGTTCTGTTTTTTACTTGTCTCTCCTCCTCCTCTGGCTAGAAAGCAAACCTAGCAGAGCATCCTTTGCCCCTGCATTGTAGGTGTGGGTGGGGGCAGAGCCCTGGCTCTCTCCAGCTGCAACTCCTGGGAGTAATCCAGGCTGAAGTACAGCCCTGGGGAGGGCAGGAGAAGAGCGAGACTCTCTTGGGACGTGTGTCCCCTCCTGCCCTTCCCGCTGTGGCTGTTTGCACCCGGAGCAGCAGGGAACCAGCAGACGCATTCGCAACTGTCCCCAAGTTTTCTCTCCTGCTCCCAGTTCAAAGGGCTCCTCTCGTGCCTCCAAGAATTTTGCAGTGAGTGTCGATGCTTTCCACATCAAAGCCAGGGCAGCCTCGCATTGTCTGGGAGGTGTCGGGTCTGGGCGTATTAGAGAGGCGTTGGGAGCTTCAAAATCACCTTTAGCCAGGCAGCGCCTGCATGCTCAGCACTTGAAAAAGGTTAGATATTACGGAGATAGGTATTAGGGCAAACCCTCCAGGGACTGAAGGCTGCAGCCACCTTTTATAGAGCTCTAGGAGAACAACCTTCTCGCTGGCTTCAGTGGCTTTTGGATTAATGATGAGAAATCTTGGAAGTGCTGGGTTTTACACAGAAAGGGAGAGTTTTGCACCTAGAGTCACACTGCTAGGAAGCCAGAAAGAAAAAAGCCAATGGTTTTTGTTGTGCTGTTTATTGCAAAATACAGTCCAAAATCTAAGTCTTTAAGGAGACCTCCCAAATAGATAGAGAAAACAGATTGTGCTAAGCAATAATACAACTTATTTATAAACGAAGTTAGGCATAAAGAATTCTGAATTCTTATCTGCTCATTAAAAAAAAAAGCATAGGAATTGTAAACTGCTTAATTTCATCCAGTACATATATATGATGCTACCATCTATTGGGGGCAGGAGTTCTGGTACCAAAATACAAAATTTAAAAAAGGGGGGAGTGGGGGGAAGGGGGAAAAGAAATCTGTAAACACTGGCTGTAAACTTATCAAAGCCCACCAAAGGCAGTGGTCATAATATACACCATGACACCACAAAACCTCCTCTCGCATCAGAAAGTGCATAAGTTTTCCACCTGAAATGCTGCCGAGCAGCCACTGTGCACGAGCCCCCCAGCAGGACTCGCTTTTGGCCACAGTGCCCGTCTGCACCGCGCTCGCCTGGGGCCGGAGCCCCACCGCTGCCCTTGGCAGACCCGCTGGCAGTGGCATAAGGGGTCGAGCCCACCTAAAAAGTGAAATTCTTCCCTCTGTCCGATACGCAGGTAAAGTGACTCCCAACCAGAAAGAAGCTACTGGTAAATACTGAGGAAAAACACATGGAAGCAAGAAGGACCGTGGTCCCTCGGCGCCCGCGCCTGGTGCTCCCGAATCACTCAGCGTCCATCCGCAGGAGACCCCATCTCGCCCCGCTCGGAGCCTCTGCGCCCCGATGATGCTCCTTCCCACCCCAGCTCCGCCAGCGGCCGCCGAGCGAGGGGACACCGAGAAGTCCTCTTATCTCTTGTGCCCCCTGTTCCGCCGCTTGATGTGGTTGGGGGGAGCGGCGGGTGCATCGCGGCGGGCGCAGAAGTGCTTGGCCACCA
>NW_009731687.1:1026-1324 GCF_000703405.1 Apaloderma vittatum | reverse complement strand
CACAGCCGCCGGCAGCTCCTCTTCTCCCACTGCGAGAGGTTCTTGCCGGTCTGCAGGCACTCGCGGCCCTCGGTGCCGTGGTGGCCCAGGCTGGCGTTCCTCGTGCAGTAGTCTGGAGAGTCCTCCAAGAAGACGAGCTCCGAGGGGTGGACGTGGTGGAAGGTCTCTGCCGTGGCCCCGCGGCTGTCGGCGCTGTTGCCGGCTCTCATCCTCCTCTTGTCCATCTCCAGCTTGTGGGCTTGGTCGTATTTTATCTTCAGGTAGTTCCCGATCTCGCGAAACTCGGCGAGCTGCAGCC
>NW_009731687.1:0-1000 GCF_000703405.1 Apaloderma vittatum | reverse complement strand
CACTTGCAGGCTCGCTTCATCGTGGCTTTCACCGCCTTGGTAGAAAGGTGGAGAAAGGAGCAGCTGAGCATCATCATTTAAATCTCAAAATCAGATTCTACAGCGCTTCTAATTCGGGGGCAATGGGTCAAAAGTGGGTCGTGCTCAGCATGGCTTCAGGTCCTTACAATACGCAAGCTGATTTTGGTTCCTGGAAAGCATCTGTGCCTCTTCGCTAATTTAAAGGACAGTGATAACAAGTGGGGACAAGCTCCTGTCTCCAAGCCTTGCAGGAGCTGTTTTTCTGGGCCAGGAAAAAAGCCCCTTTGCTGGGTCATGCCCTTCTCACGCCGCTCACCTCGCTCATCGCAGAATCGACCCATCATCCCTCTCGGAGGTTTCATTCAAAACGTGTGAAACTGCTTTGGAATAATCATACCCAACCTTTCTGCATCTCCTCCAGGCCAAGCACTTCACAGATATTATCTACCTATCTCCCTCTGGTATTTATAAGGTCCCAATCACTGGTATCTGTGTGAGATTAAGCCTCGACACACCCTATGAGATAGGTATGTTAAGCGTTGCCGTCCTTGTTTTTACAGACAAGGAGGTTTGGCAAGATGCTGAGAGCCTCGGCCCAGGCGGGGAGTGGGGGCTGAGTCTGGCAGCTGGCTGGAGAGCAGGGCCAGCTCACACCTGGCTTCCCAAATAGCTTGGAAATGCATATTGCAAGAAACTACGGTGGTTCTTGCTTTGTTTTACAGAGCAGACAAGTGAGTCTAAACCCCATGTGTTTCTGAATAGGTGGTGGGTGCTAGCAGTTAGGTGCATTGCACGCAGCTGCGGAAGCTGGAAGCGGGAACAGCTCTGACAGCAGTTCGGGTCTAGGGTTGGATTCTGGCTGTGTGGTTTTCCCCATGCAAACACCACAGGGTTTAGATTGTCACAGAGGGCTGGAGACGGGAACCTGAACAGCCTACCGGACTCTCAGATTTTGTTTTTGATATAAACGTCATTATTA
>NW_009731686.1:2213-2427 GCF_000703405.1 Apaloderma vittatum | reverse complement strand
TAAATAGAAAAATTACTTTTGCAATTTTAATCTTTGGAAAGAAGGGAAAAAAAAAAGAAAAACAAACCAAACCAACTTAGATTTTTAACCTTTAGCAGAAAAATCTTTACATTTAAGTTCTGGAAGCTTGAAAAGGTGAAGGGACGGAGCTGGTGGGGAGGCTGTCGGCATTTTTGGAGGCTCTCCCCAAGCAGGGTCACGGTGAGTCAGCTCC
>NW_009731686.1:418-2182 GCF_000703405.1 Apaloderma vittatum | reverse complement strand
TGCTCCCTTCAGGCTTCCCAGTTCCAAACACGCTGCCCAGCCCGATCCGGGAGCCTTTCGGCTTTAACCTCACCATTAAAGGAAAAGGCTTAAGATGGAGAGTTAGGGGGAAAAAAAAATAAATAAAAAATCAAAACTTTTTAAGGGCAGCCTCGCATGGGAAACTCCTGCAAAACAACGCGCAGGGTTTGTTGGGTGGGTTTTGTTTTTTTCTTTAACTGCTTGCAGAAAACAGCTTTATTTGGAGTTTAGGAGAAAAAACAAAACTAACACACTTCCCCCTTCTTGCTCGCATGCAATAAACTTATTTACACCCTGGATGTATCCAACATTAACTCTTCTAATCTATTGAAAGCTGATTGTAGCGCTCATAATTTTAAAAAATTTGTATTTTTTTATATTTTTTTTTTTGCTGCTTCCTGCTTCCTTCGTCTCTCGAACACGGAAGCTGAGACACTAGGAGGAGACATTGACCCCACTGGGTGACAGCAGCCCCCCAAACCTGCAGCAAGCTACGTTTGGCTTCACAACTCACTTTTTTCATTTTTAATAACCTTTCCCTTCTTTTTCCCCCTCCAGCACGGAAAGATTTCAGGATGCTGCCTGCCTCATGGAACAAGGAAATGAATAATCCCTTTGAGAAAATAAATAAATAAATAAATACATTTTTAAAGTGTCCCAGGAGAGAATTTCAAGAAAATCCACATTTAAAAAGAGCCTCTAAAAATTAGCCACGAGGCTTTAACGAGAGACCGACTGCAAGAAGTCCCATATCCTGGGAGGGACAGGGGGACTCGGAGGGGTTGTGGGGAGGGGACGCAGCCCCGCAGCATCTCGCACGCTTGTTTGCACACTCGCCGGCGTGCAGATAACCGGGTTCGGCTGCTGCCCGGGATAACGCGGCTGCACGCTGGCTCCCAGCCCAGGAAAAACTTACGCACCCACCACGGGCCGGGTAAAACCTGCTCCTAAAGCCACGGCATGTGCCACAGCGCCGGCGTTTACCGACCAGGGGGTTATTTCGCAGCCAAAGATTTGGCGAGGGTAACACCGGCGTCGCAGGAACTGGCCAAAATCTTGATCGATTTTGAGAAAACTCACCATGAGGGGAAGCAAGAGGCAGAGCGTCATGATATTTTTTTTTTATTTTTTTTTTAAAGGTCAGCCGGGGACGGCGACACAATCTCTCCGAGTTTTGCAACCACATGAGCGTCTGCGATGAGCCCAGGGGATGTTTTCGCATGCAAAGAGCCCGAGAAGCCCAGCTCCGTGGGTAGAAAAACATCTCCCCCTTTAATAACATTAAATATTAAACTTAAAGGCAGAGGGGTGAACTCATCCTCCACCTCCCAAGCACCCCCAGCATCCCTACCACGATCTGCATCAATGAAAACATATAAATCAATTCTTTTTTCCTTGCAAAATGCCCCACGGATATAAGCATCGCTCAGGAGAGCGCGGCAAATCGCTCCTGCAATTAATTACCTTCCGAAAAAATTAATCATTTCTAACCCAAATTTATCTAATGGAGTAGTTATTAAGATGGAAATGCGGCGGGAGCGCATCTCCGGCTCCATTTCGGTAGCCGGGAGTGAAGTCCGGCGGGCAGCGCATCAGATTTCTTCGTTACGAGAGCAAATTTCTATTTAATTCCTGCCCCCATCAACGCGCTGCCGGCCGTCACGTTCCAAGCTCCCAAACCCACACCTCGCCCCAAAAAAAAAAAAAAGGACGACGGTGCTGGGAAAGAGCCACCTTTAAAGA
>NW_009731686.1:0-211 GCF_000703405.1 Apaloderma vittatum | reverse complement strand
ATAAATAACCCCAACCCTACACGCTTTCATCCACCCCAAAACCCTCCCAGGAGGGGATATTTTTGGGGAGGAGGGGGCCAGCACTGCCGGGACAAGCGAACCCCAGACTCTAATATTAACGACCCCATCGCAATTAACTCACCTTCCTCATTTAGGGTCTCATGTGGCTTCGCTCCAACCCACCTCTGACATTATAAATCCATTTTTCGGG
>NW_009731685.1:0-325 GCF_000703405.1 Apaloderma vittatum | reverse complement strand
GCTGGGCTGGGGCTGGTTTCAGGGCTGTTACTGAAGTTCTGGGAGGTCCTTGATTTTAAGCACCCGCTTTTGAGGCATTTGGTCTCAACCCCATCCTCCTTGCTCTGATGAGTCTCCAGCCTTGGGAGGTGTGTGACATCCCACACCTGCCTGGTACCGGGTTAAAACCAGAATTGCTGCCAGCTGGGCTGGCTGGGAGCGAGGTGGGAGCAGTGACGGCTACGGGGTGGGCGGGTGCTCAGCCCTGGGGCTCAGCTGGGTGCTCTCCTTTCTCCAGCACAGCGACGGCACCTTCTGCGTGAAGCCCCTCAAGCAGAAGCAAGTG
>NW_009731684.1:939-1139 GCF_000703405.1 Apaloderma vittatum | reverse complement strand
CCCTCAACCCATTGGGTGTGGCCCTAAACCCATTTGGGGGGTCCTAAACCCATTTGGGGGGGCCTGAACCCCTTTTGGGGGGTCCTAAACCCATTTGGGGGGGCCTGAACCCCCTTTGGGGAGGCCTGGGGGGGTCCCACAGCCCTTTTGGGGGGCTTGGACCCCTTTGAGTGGTGGCTGAGGTCCCTTTCGGGGGGGGC
>NW_009731684.1:444-865 GCF_000703405.1 Apaloderma vittatum | reverse complement strand
CATGGGGGGATTTCAGGGTCTCCCAAGGGCATTTCATGGACACTGGGGTGGATTTTCGGGGGCCTGAGGAGGATTTTGGGGTCTCTAGGGGGGATTTTAGGGGGCCTAGGGGAGATTTTGGGGGATCTAGGGGGGATTTCAGGGCCTCTAAGGGGGATTTTGGGGTCTTTCAGGGTCTCTCAGGGGGTTTTAGTGTCTCTCACGGGGTTTTGGGGTCTCTCAGGGGGTTTTGGGAAGGTCTAGGAGGAATTTAGGGGGTCTAGGAAAGATTTTGGGGTCTCTACAGAGGATTTTGGGGGCTCTAGGGGGGATTTCGGGGTCTCTCGGGGGGATTTCACATTCTGTAGGGGGGATTTCGGGGTCTCTAGGGGGATTTCGTGGGGTATAAGGGGGCATTGGGGAGTCTAGAAGGGGTTTGGGG
>NW_009731684.1:0-363 GCF_000703405.1 Apaloderma vittatum | reverse complement strand
AGGTAGGGGAAGTTGGGGGAGATTCCGACATCTCTAAGGGAATTTTGGGTGGTCTAGAACGAATCTAAGGTCTCTAAGGGGGATTTCGGGGCCTCTAGGGGCGATTTTGGGGCCTCTAGGGGGGTTTCGGGGTCTCTAGGGGGGATTTCGGGGCCTCTCGGGGCAATTTCGGGGTCTCCCGGGGGGATTTCAGGGCCTCTGGGGGGGATTTCTGGGTCTCTAGGGGCGACTTTGGGGCCTCCCGGGGGGATTTCGGGGTCTCTGAGGGGATTTCCAGGCCTCTAGCAGGAATCTGGGGTCTCTAGGGTGGATTTCTGGGCCTATCAGGGGGACTTTGGGGCCTCTAAGGGGGATTTTGGGAGG
>NW_009731683.1:26827-28567 GCF_000703405.1 Apaloderma vittatum | reverse complement strand
TGCTGGTGCCAGAGCTTCCAGTGAGCGCTGACCCAGCTGGCCGTGCCGCCCCGCAGGCAGGGCTGTCAGTGCAGCCATGCAGGCAACAGGGTGACGCTGGCTGGGAGAATGAGGTGATCATTGTGCTGGGAACATGAGGCACCTGGGAGACACCCAGGCTGGGATCCTGGGGACAAGGTGGGTGGGAGCGGGCAGAGGTGCTGGTGCACGTGATTGTGTGCGTGGGGATGGTGCACGTGGGTGCACATTGTTGGGCGCCATATGATGAGGGGGTTGATTATAGAATCCTAGAATGTCTGAGGTTGGAAGGCATCTTGGAGCTCATCTTATCCATGGGCAGGGACGTCCTTAACCAGCCCAGGTTGCTCCAGGTTCATCCAACCTGGCCTTGACCATCTCCAGGGAGGGGGCAGCCACAGCCTCTCTGGGCAATCTAGTCCAGAGGCTTGCCCCCCCTCCACTCTCTGGGCAATCTAGTCCAGAGTCTTGCCCCCCTCATAGTGAAGAATTTCTGCCTCAGATCCAATCTAAACCCGTTCTCCTTCAGTTTAAACCCATTTCCCTTGTCCTGTCGCTGGACACTCTTGTCCAAAGTCCCTCCCCAGCCTCCCTGTAGGTCCCTTCAGGTATTGGAAGGCAGTGATAAGGTCCCCCCAGGACATTTTGGAAATCAAAAGGGGAGTAAGAACAAGTCAAGTTCAGCGGATTTATGTCTCCTGTGCTCTCCTGCAGTGCCCAAATGAGGTCGGATCGAAGGGCACAACGAAGAGCAAGGTAGGTCTGGGCTGGGGCTGTGGGGTGGAGGGAGGGTGAGTCACTTCATCAGTGACGGAGAGGGTTGAGTGTCCTGGATTAGGCCTTGTCACCCGCTGATGGAGCCCCAGCTCAGGTCTTCCTTACCCCATGGCTGGAGATGTGCTGGTGGGGTGGGATGCTGCAGAGCCTGACGGAAACCCACCCCTTGCATGATGGAGGGCTGTCAATATGGCCAGGAGGATGAAGATGCGTGCAGGGACGGGTGTGCCTGGCAGACGCAGGGCTGGCAGAGCCCTGATTCGCAAGCAGAGCTCGGAGACCTGCAGCACCAGGGGTTGGATGTGCTCCCAGAGGACTTAGATCTTGTTCTTTTACCTCAGGTCGATGCTGCTGCTGCTGTGCGGTAGCTTGGCACATGCAAAGCTCCTGGCCATGGCCTCTGCTTCTGCTGGTTTGCCCCCTCCGGCAGTGCTCTGGGGGGGCCTGCACCTCAGCCCGCCCTGGCATGGTCCTCTCTGAATATGTCCTTAGCTGTGACAATAAAACGAGCCCATCTGAGGGGCTTTGGTCTTAATTAAAAAAAAAACAACAACAAACCACTCTGTCATGCTTGGTGTGGGTTTGGCTTGGGTGTGGGGAGGTAGCAGAGAGAGAGCTGCCAGGGATGCTAGAGGTTCTGTGGCTGGAGGAGATGGTTTTGAAATTGGAAAGAAAGGACCAGCTGTATAAAATACGTATGAAGTTGACTAAGCCAGAAGCAAGCCAGCAAGGAGGAGGAGAATGGGGAAAAAGTTTCCTTCTGGAGCTGAAGAGTGATTCTGGTTGGGGGCGGGGCTGAAAGAAACAACAACATTGACACTATGGCGTGAATGATGCTGCTTCATCAAAGCACAATTTCTTTACCCGTGCCAGTGATCCAGCCAGCATCACCTCCCCATGGCATGAGACGGCGGCGGGGGCAGGACGCGCCGATGTGTTATTCTC
>NW_009731683.1:22465-26646 GCF_000703405.1 Apaloderma vittatum | reverse complement strand
CCTCTCGGGCTGCCGGCTCGGACATGGGGTGAGGGCAGGAGGTCTCCTGGCTGCGGGCCAGCACGGTCGTGGGGCCAGACCCAGATCCTGCCCTGAGAAAGGCAGATCCTGGCAGGCTGTCACACTACAAACGTGGGTGCAAATCCAGCTGCAGATCTGAGCCCAGCATACCCTTGGTGCAGCCAGAGAGCAAAGCCAGTCAGTGCCCATGGCTGAAAGAGCTGACCCCTGTCTGCAGCATCTCCCCTGCAGCCCCTCCTGCTCTGTCCCTGGTCACCTCCACTCCACGCCCAAGCTGATGTCCATGGGGGTGCTGCTGTTCCCAGGGGGCTCAGCACTATCCACACCAGACACCGTTTCCACCATCAGAGGGCATTGTCGGATTAATTTTTATCCCAGCTGATGGTTTTACCATTGGGGTCAGTGATGGTGGTGGCTGGCTGGCTGGCAGGTGTTCTCCTGGCGTGCTCACACCCGGCCTTGGACACCGATGGGCATGTCCTGGCTCCTTGGATGTCCCTGGCATCTCAGCGCGTGGCTTTGGCCAGTGGGAGCCTTGGGGAAGAGGGGCTGGGAGTGGGTTGCGTTAGTGGGGAGGTGCTGACATGGGGGAGAAGCAGCAGCTCCAGGACTGTGTGGTGCTGCAGACTGTGCCCTTTGCAGGCTCTTAATGCAGTCATACAGGGCAAAGACTGTGCTTGTAACCCCGCAGGGGACCAGAGTGGGTAACAGCATCTGCTTTTAGTAAGTTCTTCCCAGGAAAGGTCTGGAGAGCACAGAGTGGAAAAATCCACTTGGTGTTTTATTTTTCTTTTTTTTTTAAAGCAATGACTCACGTGCTTTTTAATTTATGAGCATCCCTGTTGTCAGGTTTCTGAGCACCTTAGCAAGGACCAGGCAGAGGCATCAGTTCCGGGAAAGCAGCCTCTTGCAGAAATAAGATGCAAGTGGGAATCAGACCTGTGCTCGGTAAACAACAGCCCTAATCCAAGCTACTGCTGTGCAAAGGGACCATGGGCACGGGCTAGGGGGGTCCTCTCTACACTGACCTTGGGTTGCAACATCCTCAGGCACTACTGAGGAAGGATCTTGGGTTCTTCACCTGGAGGAGGCCGGGAGGATGGTTAAAAGCCCCTCCCTTGTGACGAGGCCCAAGGAAAGGATTTGCTCCTCTCCTTGCTGTTGCTCTTCTGCTCCACTGCCTTTTTTGCCCGACGTGAGCCAGGGTATATCAAGGACTTTGCAAAATGTGGGAGGGTGAACCACTCATCTCCTCTCTTTGCTGCCCTCCTCTTGCTCTCAGAGAAATGGAGGAGCCCCCTCCAGGCTGAACAGAGATGGCTGCAGCAGTGGGCAGAGCGGGTGCCCAACAGTCCCGTGCGTGTGCACAGCAGTGCTCTCTGTAGCTGGCTAATAAGACACCCCCCCCCCAAAATCTCACCCATCCAAGGTCCTTTTCCTCTCTGCAGCCCCTCCCAGCCCCCGCAGGAACTTTCTGCAGTCGCTTTGTCAGTTGGTGACGTCCAAGGGGCACGACCCTCCTGGGGCAGGGGCAGGGTCATAGGAAGTGTGTTTCCAAAGGGAGGCTGGTGAACAAGGGATGCTGATAAGAGAAGAATCCTGTTTAACTCTTCCCACCACCTCTGCAGCCCTGGAAGAGATCCTGCTGCAGAGCAGGAACCAGCCAGGTGGATATCAGCATCCACAGGGACCGATGGATGATGGATGATGGAGATGGAGCCGATGGTCCATCTCCAGCCACCTCCTCCTCAAATGTGACCACCAGGACAGCTAAACTTGAGGCAGATATATGGGAGTGAGAAAATGCCCCTGTGGCAGCATCAACACTGCGATGGTGTCCTGCAGCCGTCCCCCACTTGCTCCCACAGGTGCCTCTCTGCTCCCCTGGACCGTGGAGGTGGCTGCATCCACCCACAAACCTTGGGTCAGAAGGGTTGGGCTGCAGAGGGAGGGTGGTAGGAAGCAACGTGGGAGAGATGAGACAAAGGGAATGGGAGAGGCTTGCTACTGCTTTGCACAGAAGACAGGTGGAGAAAAGAGGCAAAAATGTAAAAGTAAAAAGAAAGAAGACACATGGATGGGACGTGGATCTCTGGGCACAGCTTGCCGGGGGGATGGGTGCTGCTGGGGTCTGTGGGGAGCCACTGGGGCAGCTAAAGGCCCTTCTTGTGGAGTGCTCTGGGGTTACACTTAAGGGTTTCCTTTCTGTGGTTACACTTAAGGGTTTCCTTTCCCTTCTCTGGTGGGGTTGAGAGTTGGAGGCTGACCCTCTGCTCTGTGGGGATGGTGAGTTCAGCACCCTGCAGGTGCTGGCATTGCCATGCGATCGCTTTTCCTGGCTCTTCCCTTGTCTCAGCCCAGCTCATCTCTTCCTTGTTATAGAGGGGTAAGAAAGGGCTTGAAAGCTCCCGGCTTCAGAAGTCACATTGCCCCAGGCTCTCCTGATTTTCAGCAGCTTCCCTCCCACCAGGACAACATAGAATCACAGAATCACAACCCTTTGCCCCAGGGCCCAGGCACCTCCGTGGGACCGCGAGGTGCCCGCAGCGTCACTGACTGCCGTGCTCCAAGGAGCCAGAGGTCTCCATCAATGGCAGGGGACCTCCTGGGTGGTTTTTTCTCATTTTACTTTATTTGCATGAAGATAAACTGTGCCTTTGTCTGTACAATTTCTCCTTAAATACTTGGCAACCCCTAAAAAAAAAGAAAAACAAAAACAAACAGGGTAAAAAAAAAAAAGGAAAGGAACAGTGCAGGCTACAATATCAAAACAGTACGGTGCTTGTGAATAAATAACCCCCTGGGCTAGCCTGGGGACACGGCTGTTCAGATTGCACAGGGATCCTGAGTCCTCGCTACCCCGTCCCCTGGCAGCAGGAACAGGGCTCAGATGAGGTCCAGGCTGGTCATGGAGGATCCCTCTCGGCTCTCTCCCAGCTCCTAGTTGTCCGGCTCAGCCGTGGTGGTGCTGACGTTTTTGTTGGTTTTGCAGCAGAAGTACTGGTTCCAGATCTGCAGGAAAGCTGTCCGGAACTTCTTGATCCTGAAAGCGTAGACAATGGGGTTCATGGCCGAGTTGCCGTGGGTGAGGAAGATGGCGATATAGGTGAGGATGTGCGGCGTCTCGCAGGTCGGGCAGAACAAGGTGATGCAGTTGAGGACGTGCAGAGGGAGCCAGCTGAGCGCGAAGAGGAAGAGGACCAGCGCTAACGACTTGGCGATCTTCAGCTCCTTCCCGTAATACTTCTGGGGGTCGTTGGAGCTGGAGGAGACCTTCTTGTTGAGTTGCTTGCGGATGAGGTTGAAGACTTCCAGGTAGATGAGCAGCATCAGCAACAGGGGAGGCAGGACCCAAACGAAGAAGTTGAAGTACACCATGTACTCCATGCTGATGACCGTCTCAAACTGACACTTGATGACAAACTCGGTGTGGCTGGTGTTGAGCTCCTGAGTCCTCCGCATCTTGTTCAGGTTGTTCCAGCCAAACATAGGGGTGAGTCCCACCAGGAAGGAGACGATCCAACAGCAAGCGATGGCCACTGCTGCCCGCCGAGGTGTCACCACGCTCTTATACCTGTGGAAGGGATGACAACCACAGGAAAGAATTAAACACAAGCAGGAAACTCTGCCTCGGGGTTAAGGTGGTTCTGGCGGGGAGGTGGTAGTGTCCTTGTTGGTGGCATGATGTTCCTCACTCCCTTCCGTGGCAACCGGTAACAGCTTGTCCTGACGATGTTAACAGGCTGGTTTCTCTTCACGTGCCCTGTGGAACCTCACCCCATCTCCAACCACCACCCCCAGCCCCAGGGATGGACAGAGACCTCAGACATGCTCCTGGAGCTCTGCGGGTTGATGCCAGGGAATGCGTTAGCAACCTGGATGGTGCCTGCATGTTCAACCCGCATATCTAGGGTGGGTTTCATGTCACTCTGGCAGCCCACCTTACATCTGAGCACCCCACACCCAGAGAAACAGGTCACCCTTTCATCCCCACACTGAACCCGCCCTGCCGGGACCGTGTCCCAGACAATTCCCTCTGTGCCGGGGGCGGAAATCGCCAGCAAAACCATCCTCTGGGACCTGCTGGTCAGGAGGAAGGATCCATCGGTGCTAATGGACCCCTGGGGAAGTGTCTGGGCACAGCCTGTTTCTTCTCCTAA
>NW_009731683.1:0-22449 GCF_000703405.1 Apaloderma vittatum | reverse complement strand
AAAACCCTCTTTCCTAATGGGTGGGTGCCAAGGGGTGGAGGAGGAGGAGGACAGCTGGGCTCTGGCTGGGCTCTCATCCTCCCTGATGCCACCGGGGAGCATGCAGGAGCTGGGCTCGTCTCTCCAGAGCTCTCTAAGTGGGAAGTAGAGCCTACTAGATTGATTTTCTCCCCCTGGCCCTCAAAGGAAACCTTCTCCTCGGAGGCTGAGAAGATTTGCAGGCTAAGAGTTGTTGCTTTTCACCAGAGGGGATTGAACAAAGAACGTTTTTCTGACAAACAGTTTTTCAGTGGTGCCGGTGTTAACCCGGCCATGGGGACCACGTGGAGGTGGTTGGCATCCATCCTGATGTTCAGAGCATATCTGCAGCCTGATCTACGGTGGAAAAATGAAAAAACGGGGCATTTTGGGGCTTTTTTAATAGAGCCAAGGACAGAAATCCGCTCTTCAAGGTCCCTTCTCGAGACCCGTCTCATGGGCAAAGTGTCAGTGTGGGAGCACGAAGGGACTCGGGGAGGGTGAGAGGGCATTCACCCCCAGGAGTCCAAAGGGTCCAGAGCCACCAATACCCAAGAGCTTTCCCAAATGAACCCCCTCTGGTCTGGGAAAAGATTCCCAGCATCCTGAAGGTCCCATGGGAAGGAGGTGGCACAGGGGCTGCTGTTTCCTCTGAGAGCCGAGGCTGGAGCTGGAGGGTGATTTATTCCTTGTGGGGAGGAGAGAGGGCACAAGACCCTGAGAAAAGCTCTGGGCAAGGAGAGCCGGGGCATGGGGAGCATGAGGGGTGGTGGGAGAGCACTCAGCTCCATGGCCTAAACGAAGGGAAAAGTGAGGGAGGGCTCGTAGGAGCAGCAGGTGGCAAAGGGACACCAGAGGCTCCCGTGGGGCTGCATGCTGGCCTGTGCACCCCACATCACTGATCACAGGTCCTTGGGGAGGGCTGATGTGCCCTTCCAGCTGTGACACCCCAATCCCACCTCCCCAGGCTCGAGCAGCTAGGGGGCAACACCAGAAATAACAACACCAACCCCTGCCCTAGCTCCTTCCCTCTTTGCAGTCCCTCCAAGCTGTCTCCCATCTCCTCACTCCTGGGGCTTTCTAGGGTCTTCTGCTGATTTTGCTGAAGGAGCTGCCATGCCGGGTGCTCCTGGCCCCGCAGAGCTGTGCCACGACTGTCACCAGAGAGACAAAGCTGCTGAGCCATGGTGCTGCCACCGCGGTCCCCAACCCCCCTCCCAGGGCTTGCAGCAAGCACCCAAGCAGGGAGCTGCTCCCAGAGCACCCATCCCTTCTCCCCTGCCTTTATGCCTGGTTTGGGGGGGCACAGAGTGAGCACAGACTCCAACCTTAGCCATGAACCAGGGCTGGCTTAGAGGATGCTGAGTTCGCTCTTGCAGCCCAAGTAGAGGGGATGAGGAATGGCTGGAGGGGGCCCAGCCCGGGTGGTGCCGATCCCCTGCAGCTCCAGAACAGTGCGTGTTGTTGCAGATGGCTATCAGGACAGCTGCAGAGGTCGTGCAGACCTCAGGTCCTTGGATTAACGCGAGCTCCTGTGGTCCAGACTGTGTAACACACACACACAGCAGAGCAACTACCCCGGCTGCTTGTCCGCCTCCCCGCTTCGGCGCACATCCCTCCCACCTTGTCACTGCACATCCGCCCTCCTTGCTGCACATCCATCCCTCCTCCTTGCTCATCCATCCCTCCTCGCTACCCATCCATCGCGTCTCGCATCCCATCCATCCCTCCTCAATACACATCCATCCCTCCTCAGTGCACATCCATCTCTCCCTGGCCCTGCACACCCATCCCTCTTTGCCTCACACCGACGGCCCCACCTCTCTTGCCCATCCATCCCTCCTCTTTGCTGCACATCCATCTCTCTGCCACGGTCCACATCCGTCCCTCCTTGCTTCACATCCATCTCGGTCACCTCTCTGCAATGTGCCCGGCCTGACACACACGAGAGTTGGAGGATCAGGACCTGGCTCTCCCTGCTCCTCGCTCCACTTTGCACCATGGGTTTTAAGTGGGAGAGCAAAGCCTGTCCGTGCATCCCTCTGCACGTGCGCACCACAGTCACAGGAACCACGGCTGAACCTGAAAAAATCCACAGAAAACAGTAATACTTGGAGCTGGGGCTTTTGTTCCTTCAAGCAACAAGCCAAGGACAGAGACCACTGCAGCACTCTTGCTCCCTGGGGGCTCACAGGTTCCCCTCTGTCCCATGTCAGCCCTACATGGAAAATGACAAAAACTGTAAAATGACTCTGAGTTCCTCCTCTGTGCAGCCCACAGGGTCTGACCGTGCTGCTCTCATGGGGCTCAGCTGCTCTGCAGGCTGCAAACCCTACTCAAAGGAGGGAAATACAAAATCCCACCTAGTGCTCAACCCCATGGCCTGGGGCTTTTGGAGGGAGGGACAATTAGCAGAGGGGTCAGGGATAGAATTTGCTGTGTTTCTTCCTTGGTTACATCATAAAGAAAAAGCATTTCTCATTCACCTCATTTTGCATTAATATGATAGGGCTGGAGTTTGGGACTGGTCCGGGAGGCAGAAGCACTAGGAAAAGCTGATAATGGCTCACAATTAATAAATAATCTTATTATTACCATCAGCATTGGAACAATTGCTAGCATCATTGTAATTTTATTACTGCTATTATTTTTATTAACAGCTGTGACTAAATCATCTGTCGTAATAGTCACCACCATCATCACACAATTTGGGTTTGTTTCTTTTGTCTGTGGGGTTTTGAGCCTGACCATAATTGCTTGATTTCTTCCTCCCGCCCTCCCTCACTGGTGGTTTTTGTACCATCCCTCCCTCCCAGAGATGGGCATCGCCCCAAGTCCTCCTGAGTGCTCTGCCAAGGCCAGGAGAAAGGAGCCTGGAGCAAAGCAACCATCCAGCCTCGTTGATGTCCTGGTGAAATGGGATGGGCAGGAGATTTGGTTTGCCCTCACTGGTGGTTTTTGTACCATCCCTCCCTCCCAGAGATGGGCATCGCCCCAAGTCCTCCTGAGTGCTCTGCCAAGGCCAGGAGAAAGGAGCCTGGAGCAAAGCAACCATCCAGCCTCGTTGATGTCCTGGATGGGCAGGAGCTTTGGTTTGGTGTGGAACAAAAAACTCTTTGAGGGTTTGGAAGATAATGCAAAGAGGCAAAATATCAATTACTGAGAGAGTGCTCTTTGCACCCCCAGAGGAAATGGAAGAAGTGATGGTTAGAGGCGGAGGCAAATTGTCCCCAAGGGCTGTGCAGAGCTGACAGGGAGACATGGAGCAGGTTGCTCCAGGGAGAGGTGCTGCCTCATGGAGGGATGCTCCAGGAGATGTTGCAGCCAAAGTTTCTTGGGCTGAGGATGCAGTCACTGGGGCACTTTGAGAGGCCCTTTTTCTCCAGGAGATCACGAAATGCTCTGCAGACCCTCATCCTGAGGACACTACCTGCCCTCATTTCCCTTTGCTTGTCATTCTCAGACTAGATTCAACCTCTTCTGTCACATCTTTGTGTGTCCAGACCTCTGCATCCCTCTCTGCTACAGCCAAGGGAGCCCAGCTCAGCCCAGGACCCGCTCTTTAGGTGTCTGGCGCTGGGTGAGCAAAGCTCCCATGGTCATCTAACATATCAGGACACATCTGAAAGCTAACGGAGAGCAGCGTATCCATTGCATTTGACATTTGTCTAGGGCCCTGTTCCCCAAGAGAGAGACAAAAGCTCATTTCCTAGATCTCCAACACGCAAGTCAACCCAAATCTAACACTCAGGAAGCATCTCCTCTTGTTTTGGCTGAAAAAGCTTCAAAGACTCCAGGTCTGGTTTGAACAAAATTTGTCTTTTGCTATTTCTGTGAATATCCTTTTCACCCAGAAAACACTTGCAGTTGTCCAGCTGGCCCCAAGATGCGGCTTTTGCTCTGGTAGGGTTCATTGCAGTGCAATTCCTAGGGAATTAATTCACTAATGAAGGCAGGCCATCGCTAATGAAATGAAGCTGGAGCCAACGTGGTAGGAGGAAAGGAGGCCAAGCTGACATGAAGCTCATCTGCATTATGAACACAGCAAGGAAAAGCAGCCAGAGCATGTCCTGATCTAATTGAAAATCTCCAGACAAAAGTGCTTTGATCTCAGAGGATTTTGGTTTCTGCTCCTTTTTTTCCTGGCTGCATCTTTGATTCAGATCTCTCAGTGTCCTGGAGGCCACTGGGTGGGAACGCTCAGATGTTGGTGTTCAAAGCTGCTCAGAAATGCAGAGCTGAGAAATGCAAAGTGTTCCGCGGGTTCTGCGAGGGCCAATCTCAGCTGCGGCTCCCGGCTGGGACAAGGAGGTCCCTGGGCACCCACACAAGATGGGAAGTGCTGCAGAAGGGACGCTGTCTGGCAGAGGAACCCTGATCGTGCTCCTTTGTCACCTCTAACTCTGTACGTGAAAAGTTTATTCCTTCTTCCTTCCCTCACTTTGGCTATTTTCCTCCTTCCCTTCAGATCTCTTTTGGGCTTCACAAAAGTAAAAACCCTAACTTCAAAATCTTGAAGGTTATCAAGGATTTGAAGGTGTATGAAAATGTCAGAAAAGGTCTGGTAGCATTGACTTCAGTGTCTCTTAACATCAACGTCCCCCTTGCATCACTTGAGTGTGTCTCCTATCTGTTCACATCCCTCCCCTGTGACAGTTTGGAGCTCTGGGACTTTTTGGGGTCACACAGCAGCCCCTCAGCCCTTTGTGCTCCTGGCAGTATCCAGCCCACGACTGCAGCAAGTCAACTCTGGTGATGGACTCACCTTGGCTGCAGACATGAGCTGTTGGATGACTCCCACCACCAAGGCATCTCGCACCCTCCCATGCCATCCTGGTGGCTCCCACAGCCAGGACAGGGGTGACAGGTGGCAACAACACAGTGTGGAGGGGTGGTGTGGAGGGGATGTGTGTAAACATCTCCTGGGCAGAAGGATGCCGACACCCTTGCAGCATGTTGCTCTCACGGTCACGTCACTTTTGGTGTTCCACCTTGGATGAGCTGTGGGTTTGTGACCGCTTCATGCGGGTGGTGGCCTTAGGAGGGAAAGATGTCAACTGGCATCAGCCGAAGTTGATAGCCAGATGGAACTTCCAGTCTGTTCCTATAAATGCTTGGAAGGGAGGAGACTAACCCTATCAGCATCTCCTCTGGGATGTATGGGGGATTGTCCTGATCCCAAAATCCCAGGCTTGGTGCTCGTCAGATACCATCTGGCAAGCAAGGACATAAAAAAATGGCCCAAAGCACATGGAGAGTCTTTCAGGTGAGCCAGGAGAGTGCATCCTTCTGCAGCGAGGACATTGGTGTTGGTTGGTGATAGTCTCTGTCCTGCACCAAAATAGCCCAGAAGCCACCAGCAGCCTGATACCAGTGTCCCACCACAGAGACACTTCCCAGTGCTCCAAAGGGACCGGGGGGACTCCAGGTGCCCTGCCAGCACTGTCCTCTCCCAGCACCTCTGACTGGTCGGTCTGCAAGCAGTGCCTGCAGGCCCCTGGGACAAGAGGGGACAGGGGCAGTGGTGGGAGAGGACAGGTCAGGTGGCTGTGGCAGGGCAGTTTCCACTGTCCTGGCCTCGGACTCCTCGTGTGACCTCGAGGAAATGATTTAAAAGGAGCTGAGGAGGCACCGTACCCATGTCTGTCTGCTCAGGGTGAGCAAGATCTCGGCTGGAGAGTTCAATCGGGCGAGGACAATGTTGGGTTTTCTACAGGTCACTCTTGTGATGGGGTGGCAGCAGATTCCTCCAGCAGCAAAAGCACCAGTGGGAACAGACACCTTGTACCCATGCGGATGGGGCTGCATCCCAAATGTCCACCTAGAACCTCTCTGGCACCCATCAAGGACAGAGCCTGGGTCAGGGTTGCCCTGCTCCCATCGTCACCAGCTGCCCCAGTCTGGACCTGGCACTGGGACCGTGGGAGAATGGTGCTCAGTGCTCCCTGAGCTGCGTGCTGCAAGAAGGGGTGGGGACAGGAGGTCCAAAGCTGTGAGGGGTCCAGGAGACGGTGTCCCCTACAGCTGCCAGGTCCTCCCTGCCATGCTGCTGTGTGCAATGAGCTGTGATTTCCTCCACAGTCACGGCTGTCACCACATCTGGAGCAGGGCTGGGACCACTCCACTGAGAGCCGGAGAAGGATTTCCTCACCATATGGTGTTCTTTCTGCTTGAGCGTCAGCTCTACAAGCAGCTGTCACCTTTCTAAGCCCTATAGCTCAGCCCACTCATGATGATCTTGAGTTACAGCAGCTCAGTACCCCAGGCTCAGCAGAGAGAGGAGCTGGACATGACCAACCTTCTTTTTTGAGGACTTTTGTTTCCCCAAACCCTTTGAGTCTCCTCCACAGCAGCAAGAAGAGACGGCACCACACCACTAAACAAACCTTGCCCAAAGCCACCATGAGAGAGGCCAAAAGCACATGCACAGGGGTGTATAGATCCATAAGTTGCCCTGGGTTTTGTGCATTCCACAGAAGGTTCTCCTGGTCCAGCCTGTGACCAGGGTTTGGCTTTGCCATCCTAAAAGGGCAGCTCTCTGCGCAGGAATTATTCTGCAACAAGTGATTGAAAAGCACAAGCCGGTACAGCTGAGCAAAGCTACTGGCAAGTTCATCAAATGGTTCTAACTGCTTTTAATAGCCCATAATTCTCTAATGGGTAAAGACGAGAGTGAGGCTTTATGAGAACAAACCCATCCTGCCAAAATTGACCCGTCCCCGCACACCGAGGCACAGCATCCCCAGGGATTTGGTGAGTGCTTCTCATAGCAGTGGGTGAAGGTGGATCTGGCCACAGCTCCAAGAACAGCAAGAATGCGACAGAGAAAGGACATTTTGTGCTTTGCCAGAGCAGTGACCTGGACCCTTTGCAGCCCTCCTGGACCCCAGGCAGGGTCTGGGGAGATGCTGCTGCCTTAGTGTGAGTTCACCTGACACATTGCCCACGACCTTGAAGGCACCCTAGGATCCCTGAGGACTGCAGAGGGATGTGGGCGCATCCAAAAGCAGCCCTAGGGACACGAACATCCCTGCAAGAAGCCAGAGAAATAAAGTTAAAAAAGGTTTTATGGGTTAAAATGCCTGGAAATGGGGAATGATGCTGTGCCAGGGTACCTTCACCCCAGACTGGCAATATAAAATGTGAATCCATCAGGGATGTCCACCCAGTGGATGGCTACAAGTGTGGGAAGAGGTGTCTTCCCTTGGCTCCAGCGATCCACAGCGTGCACCCAGAGGCCAGAAATTCTTGATGCCATCAGCCCTGGTGGGTCCAAGCCACAAGGCACACATCACAGCTCACTCCACCTTGAGCTCAGCATCTCCCTCTGGGCAGCATCACCCTCAGCCTCATCAGGCTGCCCAAAGGCTTGTTTCCCTGCTCCCCAATACCCGTACACACACCCACACTGTTTTTCGAGTCTAAACCTGCCATATTTTGGGTTCCAGCTAGAGGACTGATTGAAATCTTTGCCTGCTGAGCCAAAGAAACTTGTCTTATCTCTGGTCCCTGGGACGTTAGGAGCAGCCACAACATCACAGCAGCCTGGATGAGTTCACTGCCAAGCAGTCCCACGCCTTCCCTGGGGCTGCACCGTGGAGAAGGAGCTGCTGGTTGGATCTCTGCAGCCTGCTCTGGTGATGAATCACAGCCGAGCTTTGGGAACGAACCACAGGCTTCCAGTAACGGCGACGCTTCTTTCGGATCACTCACCCGGTCTTCATCATCTTGGAGGTGGGATGTGAGCAACCTCCACAGCTTCCCCTTGGGCATCCCAGCATCTCCCACCATACTGGCACGCTGCAAGGGCAGGGGGGAGCAGGGAAGGGCTGGAGGTCACAGGGAGGGGGGGTGGAAATCACGGGGGGCCTCGCATACATCCTTCCCCTTCAGGTTCTGCCCTGGGTGTGGAGAAGACACTGCTCTTGTGCAAAGAAGGCAAAGGAAGGCGTGTCATCTGCTGCTGCTCCAAAAGGCAATTTTTCTCTCACATCCTCCAAGCAGCATCCTTCACCCCAGCAGCAAATACAAATCCTTTGGGCACATAAAATTAATCTTGTTCTCAAGCCAGGCTTGGTTTACAGCTGGATCTTGACATGTTCAAGTGCTCTGTCACGGCGTAAGCAGCGATTCTCAGTGAGGACCGCTCACCCGGGGCTCAGCCCCCTCATCCCAAGTGTGGGTGGGTGGGGGGGTTAGTTAAGCAGGGGGCTGGGGACACCCAGAGCATCTGATGCCTGATGGAAATGATAATTTAATTTGTGCCTATGGGGGAGTGCTGCCCTTTAACCCCAGGGAGACCCTTCATGCCCCAAAATGAGCCATGAAGCCGTAGGCAGCACCGAGTGCATCCGAGGATGCTGACTGCCTGCACCGGGGTGGCCATGCTCTGGATGTGCCATGTGCTGCCATGTGACAGTCCTGAGGGTGCACCCAGTGTCCCTGGTCAATGTTTACAAGTCACACTGAGCCATAGATTTGCACCTGGGAAGCACCAGGGCTCCCTCCCAACTCCACCGTGTGTGGTCACAGCCCTCCAGGATCTTTCTTGGTCACTGGCTTCTTCATATCCAGGACCCTGAGGTAGGAGGGAAATGATTTAACACTGTTGGCAGTGGCTACAAAATCATGAAATGAGCTGCAGAATCTCAAAGCTGGGGGTGGGGGGGAATGTGATGTTCTTGTCTTTTGGCTCCCGATTTCAGGCAGCAGCATTTTTGAGCATTTCTCTGCAATGCAAAGCATGAGAACTGCTGCTTCAAAAGAGTCAAAAAGCAGAAGTTGAGATTCTTCTGAACACCAGGACTTTGGAAATTAGGGCACACAGAGAGGAACAGCCCAGGCCCTAAGAGATGGGTGTGAAATTAGGAAAGCTGGCTAGATCACTGATGGGCAGCATGATGGGTTCAGTTTTGTTTTTGCTGGAAAAAATTTACTGGGCATTTTCAGCATCTATGAAGTTTTGTTGTTAAGAAATAGAAATCTGGTGGGCAAATATCTCGTTGGAGAAGAGTATGGATCTGAGTCGGATAGTGGGTCCCGCACTCCCCTGAGCCCCTTCTAACGCTGGGAGCAACCCCACTTCCAGCAGGAGACAATTTCTGCAAGGTAAGAAGGTTTCAGGAGGAGCCACTCAAAACCCACACGCATCCCTCTCTGGGCAAGGTGCTGGAGGTGTTTCTCACCCACCATCGTGATGGGGAGATCCATGTGCTTGGTCAGGGATCTCTGGCAAGCCACCCTTGCCACGCTGGACCATCACCCTGCAGATGTGGCCACCTCAGAGGTTCTCAGACATCAGCCCTGCCCTGACTGTGGCAATTAGCCGGGAGCTGAATGCCCCGGTCTGGCTCAGCACTTGATCCTGCACGTCTCTGCATGCCACTGGGTGATTAGAGAAGTCAGGGCGAGGTACTCACTCAAAGAAGGGATAAAAGGCAGCTTTACACCTTCAGTGTAAATCCAGGGTAAAAGCAGAGTTTTTTTCCAATTACTTTTTTTTGCTTGAATTTCTCTATGCCTTGCATATTTTTGTTCTTTATGCAAAAGAGCCTCTTTGAAACGAGGACTCTGAAAGTCAGCCCTCAAAAGGGAGAAGGAAGAAGGGAGGACGAAGCAAGAAGGCAGCTCTAAAACCCACTTAAAATGCCAAATCTGTCAAATGTGGGCCCCATGAGAAACTGAAATGAGACGGCAGATGTACAACAACGCCCAGTGTGACTGGGCTCCGGGAGCCTGCATGGCTCATGCTCCATCCCACAAAATGCTGCCAGGAGGAGGGTGCCTGGTGCCATCTGCACCCCATCGAGACAGGTTGCCCGGTGCCATTGCCTTTCCCTGCATGTCACCGCGACGCTCTGCGAATGCCGCTAAATCAAAGGAGAGGTCGGTACCCGGAGGAGACCCCCGACCTCCAAGTCTGGAAAGCACCGGGAGCTGTTAAAAGGCAGGAGTGGGTCAGAGATGCCAACAAGAAGGGAAAGAAGAGAGGTCTTGAGATGCTGTTGGCATCTCGTCTGCACTTGACAGGACATTGAGCTCCGCTCCCTGGGTAAATGAGAAGCACGGCGCTGGAGATAGCATCTCCCGTTGAGAGGCATTAACTCCACGAAGCAGGGCTGAGGTGGGTCTTTATCTCTCCGATGCAGAAGGACTCTTCAGAAAAAGACATATCCTAAATTACAACTGGAACAAGAGATTAGCATCAGCTGCCTTTTAATTCCTTGGCTTTTTTACACTTCTGCTTGCTAACCTCACTCCTGTCAACAACTGAATTCAGTCTCTTTAGGCTACAACTTGTTATCATCATCCAGGATCCTCACAGCACAATTTGTAGCTGCAAAGGGAACATTTCCCTTCTTGCACTTAAACCCAATTCAAAGATTAATACATCCAAGGCTGAAAAATGGGCTGGAAGCTGCGTGTTTTCTCCACCCAACGTCTACATGAGAATTAGGACCTTCTTGCACTTAAACCCAATTCAAAGATTAGTACGTCCAAGGCGAAAAATGGGCTGGAAGCTGTGTGTTTTCTCCACGCAACATCTACACGAGAATTAGGAGTGCCAAGGAGATCTACTGTTTGTGAACCTCAGAGGACACGGTAACCCAAAACAACCAGTTCAGCGTCTTCTGTCCAATGTGCATTTCCCCTGATTAAAAGATCAATTTCAAATGCAAAGAGCAGTTGGATTAATTTATTTTTTTTTCTTGCTAATGAGCTGCCTGTACGCACTTTCAACTAGTGATAATCCTTTTGGAGATGCCATTTCCTACCATAGTTGACTTCCAACTTCTGCCGAAACACAACTTGCCACAAAGCTCGAGTACAATCTGTGTTGTTCACCTCCCACAACACCATAAAAAAGGGAGAAGTGAGGATCAGTGTGAATATGTGTGTCAAGCCATCAAGTTATTTATGTCAGGACGAATCTGTCCAGCACAGATCTATATATCTTGATCAACCAAATGAAATGCCAAATTGAAAGTGAGGGCTCCAGTTAACACCGCAATCAAATGTTCCCTCACTGCAGAGAATCAATCTTCTGCCAGGAAAACAAATAAAAAAGTGCAAATGCAAAGCAAACCTGAAGTTTGTTATTTAAACCCTGTTTCAACGTTCAGATTTAAAAGATTATTTATTCCCTTGGAGGGAATAAATAACTGATTGACCTTGTTGCCTGGAAGGAAGCAGCTCAGTATTTCCATCAGGGTAGTGGAGAGAAAGAGCTGAGACCCAGGACCAGGAATTGCAGTGAAATGCCTCAATTACACCCTCAGCACCTTCTTAGTTAATTACACCCTCTGCACCTTCCTAATTACTCCGGCAGTTAAATCCAGGCAAGGGGGAATATGAAGCGCGGGCAGCCTAGCTGGTGCAGGGCACAGAGCAGCATGGATGGACTTGGTTTGGAAGTGGAGCTGGTGGAGCTGGATAATGCTTGGACTTCATGATCTTGAAAGTCTTTTCCAACTATAACGATTCCGTGATTCTGTGAGCGGACAGGATGGAGTCTTCCCCAAGCACGAGCACCCTATGAAGCCTGTGACGGATCCGGCACCCCCTTCCCTGGTGCACAAGGGACGTGTGGCGCTGCTGGAGGTCCCCGGGCTGCTGGAGATGGAGATGCTTTGCCGTGGACCTGTGGCCCTTTGGGCAGGGGGTAGCTCCACAGAGCGTGGCCGTCTGCACTGCCGATGCTGTGAGCACCGTGGGTGTGAAAGCAGGATGGAGATGGCTGCTGGGATCAGAGCACCTCGAGCTCCTTTCGAGCAAGCAGAGCTCTCCGAGCCTGTAAAGCCCTTGAGTGCTGAACCTGGGGAACGATCTCCCTTAAAATCCCTTAAAATCAAGCCCTCTCGCCTGCACCCGAGCAGGCATCCGCCTGGGTGGGCACAGGCTTCGCCACGTCCATCTGTGCCCTCAGCTTTCTGCCGTTCTCAACCCCTCAAAGCTGCAGGCGAACGGAGCCGTTTGCGCTCAGAAAAATGCCTGTTTCGTGGGGTTTCTTTACATGTTACAAGGTTGAAGTCACTGAACGTTGTTACGAGTGCAGAGAAGAAATAACGCAGTCAGTAAGAGCATGCTAATTATGGCTAGGTCTGAGACAGCATTTCTCAGTGTCGGCCTCTCCGTGTTTTTGGAGAGTTTGTAGCACCATCCCCTCTGAACAGATGGGGAAACTGAGTCGCAGAGGGGGGGCTGTGACAAGCCAAGTGAAGCAAGCTGAGCTGAGTGGAATGAGAAAGCATCCCTGGCACCAGGAGCTGGCACTTCCCTTATTTGATAGAAGCCAGGAAAAAATCATCTGGATGCAGAAAGGAATGGCCCAGAGAAGGTAGATAAGCAGCCCCACCAGTGATGTCCCAGCTTTCTGTGCTCTGGCCCTCCTTTGAGGAGTGATGGAAGGATGTTGCTGTCACCCCAGGCACGGTGTGGGACTGGGGGATGTCACCTCCCTGCCTCTGTGGCCTTGTGGTCCTGCTCAAGCATCACTGGTACCCAGGACTCTGAGTGTAAGAGCACCTCGGCCAGTCTTGGGGACAGCATGGATGGGGTCTGGCAAGGACAACAAGGGAACGGGACTGGGAAATGAATCCCCTATCCTCCTCCAGCTCTTTTTTTTGGGAATAGGGACTTTTGCTCTCAACAAAAATTCACCAAAGGCCGCGGCGGCTGCTGAAAATGGTCCCTTGCTCAGTGCCAGGGGGGAAAGCAAGGAAGGGAGGGGAGAAGGATGGAAAAAGGAACGAGAGATGGGGCAAAGGCTTATCAGTGCAGTGAAAGGCAAACTCAGATGCTGCAAAACTTTCCCGTGTCTGATCTTGCTCTGAGATGCGCTAGGTCACCAAAACTGGTCCTTCCTCCTCTCTTTGTCCCGAATTACCCATCTGGCCCTCAGCCCATCGATGACTGCTGCGTGTGCTCTGTTAGAAGGAGGTTCTCAAGCCCTTGGGCTCCTTTTATACTCTCTCACATCACCAGTGATGTCTCCTTAACATGCAGATCTGCCCGTTCAGCCGCCCTCCTCGCTGAAAGGCGGCTCCGTGCCCGGCAGCAGGCTGCAGCGGGGCTGGGTGCTGGGAGAGCGGGGAGTGCTCAGCTCATTGCTATTCTGCAAGACACCCCACTGGCTGTGGGGCTTTTTTGTGGAGGCCTTGGAGAGCATCAATTGCTCTTTCTTGCAACTGGGCATCCTGCGTGAGAGCTGCGTGCCTGCCTCAGCAGCTGGGCAGCCGTGCTGCCCGGGAAGGCATCTCCCTGCCAGGAACCCAGCCAGCCTCTGGAATGGCTGGTTTCCCATTTCCTGGGCTTAAAAATTCAGGTGACTTTGGATGAGATGTGTCCCAGTAGGACAAGCTCCCTAGGGCTGCTCCTCGCAGCCTGCTGGCAGTCCACATGGTGGGTTCTCCCAGCTCTCAGCTTCTGCTCCCATCCCTGGTGCATCTGGCAGGATCATTTTGAAAAATCATTAATTTATGTCCAGGATAAACCAATGTCGCTCTTATTAGCTCGGCTGTGCTGACTATCACCTCCCCAGGCGCTGAGAGAGTGCTGTTGTCCCCAGGGGGATGAGCCTCTCAAGCTGTCCCCACTTCTGCCAGAAGCCTCTCACCTCTGTGGTCTCCTCCATGTCCCACTCTCTGCAGGGAGCACAACTCCCCATGATTCCCTCACACTCATTTGGGCAGGACCCTGCAAGGTTCTTCCTTGTCCTTCCTCCAGCCAGAGGTTTTCTTCCAGCCCATCAGTTTCTTTCCGCTCTGAAATGACTCCCCCGTGTGTCACCAAGAAACTCATCTCCCAGGTCATTCCACCACAGTGCCTCCTCCACCTTTTCCTCCGTTTCCATCCTTGTTTGTGTTGCAGTGACCTTCTATTCCCCCTGCCTCCACGTCAGAATATAAACCCAGCAATATGACGACTTCCTGAATTTCAGATCCCTCTTGACTTCCTCACGTCTGCTCCCACTGGTCCCACCAAAGCCCTTCTCCATGCCCACGCTCACCCCTCGGGATGGGTCGTTCCTCCCCACTCGTCGGGCTGATTTCGGGCATGGCCGTTTGGATGCAGCAGGTCCATGGTCCCCATCAACAAGACTTTCCCCAGCCCTTCCTGCTCTATCTTGGAGGCTCAGGGATTTTTAGGTCCCACGCCACCCAGTTAGGTGGCTGCCACGTCACCTCAGAGCACATCCCCATGTCCAATAGTCCCTTGTGTTTGGGCACAAGATGCTTTGAGATGTCCTAAGCAGAAGATCTTGCTGAGCATGGCCTCACTGGCTTCAAATTGAAGCTGTGGGTCAGAGGGTCCCTCCAGATTGCTTTGAAAATGGAGTTTGATGGGTTTTGTCCCAACTGTCTCCCATCCAAGCTCACGGCCAAAATCTCCTTTCCGGTCAACAGAGTCAACCTGGCACTTTTAAGACACAGTTAATCTTATTCTAACATTGTGAATGGTCTAGAGAAAACTGTGCTGTGATGCACCCTGGGGTGTAAAAGGAACTGAGGGTGGCTTGGCAGTTGGTGGCCACATGGCATGTGTCCAACCAGAGCAAGACAGAGGCCACAGGCATGTGCCAAGGGCTGGGAAATGGCGTGGAGACCAGTCGGTGGCTCCAGAGCTGGTCTCTGGGAAAGGAGTTGTCCTGAGCCCACCTGTGCACCCAGCCCTGACTCCCTGAGTCACTTATTTCTGCTCCATCACCTGGTCTACTTGGCGTGGAGCGGAGGTGGGAGCGTTTCTGCAAAGCCCAAGTGATGACGACACCTCCCGTTGACGGGGTCACATTCTTTCATCTCAGCAGTGGCAGAAGACCCAAGACCCCCCCGCATCAAAGGGCTCCTGCATGCCCTGAGCAAGCTCCAGCACTGGATGACTGAGGTGACGGCACCCCTCGCGGTGAGCTGGTCCTGACTCACTCCTGACAGGCTGCCCCCAGGGCCAGGCTGGGCTGGCGGGGTCTGGGTGGGCTGACTCAGCAGTTTTTTCTTTGGCAGAGCCTCCTTCTGTCGGGTGTTTCGCTTGTCTTATTGCCAGGAGCTGCAGAGGGTCCTTGGAAAGCACTGGGCACCAAGCCCTGATGTGCATCACCATTACCTCCACCAACCCAGCACCCTGGGAAACACCCCAGTCACTCCAGGAAAGGGAAAATCATCTCCAAAGTGCTCGATGGTGCCGATGGAAGTGGTTCAGTCTGTCTTGGTGTTCTCAGGGGGGTTTGGGGCTCTGCTGCTCAACACCGGGGCTGAGGGACTGTTGTACTCTGGGCACAGGACCACCACTCACCTGCAGTGAGGGACCTCACCTTACTCCCTGCAGACACCTCCCTGTCCATCCCACCACATTCGGGTGGCCCTGGCTGTTGGTGCTCCTCACCTTTTGCTCAGTGGGGACCTCGTGGCCAATTTATATTGCCACGGCATGAAGAGATGCCAGCTGGCTAGTGTCTCATCTGCCCGCTTTGTCGAGTAGGTCCTCTTGGGTTGGTGGTACCCAACAGACCAGAACCACTGTTAAGGAGGTGGCAGAGCCTTGCTGGGTTCCATGTGCCCATCTCCACCTGGTTTGATGTCTGTGCAGGATGAATTCATGAGCAGAAGACACCTTATTAAGGTGATTGTCCCTACAGATGGGTCTCAGCCCCTTTTATCCTGTCAGTGGATGGAGATGCTGTCACTTTTCATCAGGACTGATTGCCCACAGGAGGGACTTCTGGCAATCTTGACTCCAGGCTCTGCAGATCAAGGATCTGCAGCCCAGGAGCACCACTGGACCTCCTGGATAACCCTGAGTTACTCCTGCAGGGATCACCATTGCATGGGCTGGGATCATGGAGCAGCCTGGCTGCCAGGTGACCCGGGCACAGTTAAGATATGACACCAGCTGCACAGGCCATGAACAGAAAGGCCAAGTTGTCCCGACACATCTCAGCTTCCAAAACCACCTACTGTGCCCCAGCCTCTGTCCCTGCCTGGTGGGGTGACCCTGAGCAAGCCACGGTGCGGCTCTGTGCCTCAGTTTCCCTTTTGGCAAACGCGCTATTGCCCTTCCTGGGAACATGCCTTCAAATTTACCGGTGATACATCGTCAAGGGTTAATGCTTTAACCTGAAAATCAGTTTAACTGGGGTGGGGTGTGGGGGGGAAGAAAATATTCCCAGAAAACATTGGGGTGTAGCAGTCAAACACCAGCAAGGAGCTGGCTTTCATTCACCACCCTGCAGCGACATGGGCAGATGTAGATTCTGCTGAGGGGACAGATGTTGACTTGTGGCTAACGGGGTCAGGATGAGACGACACCCTGGGCAGATTACCCCGCGAGGGCACCGTGTCCCACCCCTCTCAGAGGTACAGGAGAGGGGCTGGGATGAGAGGGGGTGCTGCTGCTCGGGAAACCCGCCCAGAGTCACCACCACGCATCTCCCCTTGCCCTTTTAATCCAGAAAATTTAATAATCCTAAATACCAGCAAGGCTGGAGCATCCCTGGACAGGATTCATTGCTCTTCTCCCCCTCCCTCTGTGCTACTAAGAAGGGAACATCCCACGGGCAGACCCGTGGAGGGGGACCCCCACAAATCCCTGAGACCTCAGGAGCTGGGGACACCGCTTCCAGCACAAGCCACTTCTCTCCAGCCGGCACGGCAGCGTCTGGAGCTTTTTCGAGTGACCTGGTTTTGCATCTGTTGGGAAAAGTCTCAGCAGCAGCTGTGCCGAGCTCGATCCAGACGTCCCCTCACTGAGGAAAGAGCCCTCGCGGCTTTGATCTCTGACTTAGAAAATTACCCTGCGGATCACAGAGCCCTGCTGAGAACCGGCTCACCTGGGTCTTTACCAGGTTCTCAAGACCAATATAACCTGCTGCTAAATCCCTTCCCGTTTCTGAGGCTCTGAGTATTTGGTGATACCAGAAAGGATGGAGCTCCCGGTCCTGGACCGGCACAGCTCGTCCGTGCATCCCAGGTCTGGTTTGAGCAGAGCTCGGTGTGAAATGCTCGCTCTGATTTAGCCCCCACACGCTGAGCTGGTGCAAGGTGCTGGAAACTGCAGCTTGGAAACAGCCCAAAGTCTCCATCAGACCTCTCTGGACTGTGATTTCTGCCTTTTATTCTCCATCTAAGGTTCAGATTTGCCTGTTCCTTGGGAATGAAGGTCTCCGCAGATCACCCTCGTTTGCTAAAAATAGATCTGGTGGAGGGCAGCAAGGAAAGAAACAAAAGAGGCGGCTGCAAAGACCTGCGAATCCCCACATTTTCTCCGGTTTTCCTTGGAAATTCAGTGTGCTTTCTCAGGGGCAGGGCCCATAAGGATAAATGGTGTCTTTTTGTTGACTAATGAAGGTTGAAATAAGAGCTCCTGGGCATGAGAGCCCCCCTGCAGCTCCCGACCTTCCCGCTCCCAGCTCTGAGTCACCTGGATGCTTTTAAAATGTTGCCTCCTAATTTAAAAATAAGCCTCAAAAGAGCCACGGTTTGGTTTATTCACTTGCCTGACTGGACAGGATCACTCACCACTGCCCTCTCCAGCTGCTGTTTTGGCCAGGCTGGCTAGAGACCTCTCCAGACCCCTTTACCTCCCCTGAGGACCTGTGAGACCCATCACCTGGCCAGCAAATTGCCCTCAGATGGAGCATACGGTTCCTTCTCTTAATTTTACCCCATTGCTTCGGGTTGAAACTCTTGTGCCAGCCTGAAAAAATTGCTTTCGCAACCTCCCTTGAGTGGGTACATGTCCCCAGGGGACCACTTCCTGCGGGCACTGGGACCACCACACATCCCAGCCTGGTCCAAAACCTCGCCGTCTCCATTCTGAACACATCTGCTGGGTGCCAGAGCCCAAATATCCAGGAAGGCTTCCAGAAATTTAGTGCTGGAAGTGCTGGAAAGCTTTCCCATGGGCCCTTAGTTGCTTTGGTGCTTGGGAATTTGGGCCAAAGCAGGGTCTCATCCCAAAGTCCTCCTCGTCCTCCCTGCCATGGCAGCGGGGTGTCCATTGCTCTCCTGCCAAGGACCTTCCATGAAGGATCCAGGAGGAAAAGAGGGAAAATCATCTCGGATGCATGTCCTTCTCTGCAACCCAGCTGGCTGAGGGTGACAAGAATTCCTAGGCTTCCCCGTGACCCAGCCCCAGCTGGCCCCACGCCTGCAGCCCTTGGAAAGCCTGGAGAGAAGGGGAAAGAGCACTGCAATCCCGGCAAGAGCCTCAGCTCAGGGAGGAGCCTGAAAAACAGCGAAGTCAATGGGGAAAAGCTTCCACCTTCCACCGCTGGGTCCACCCAAGAGCTCTCGGGGTACCTGCAAGTCCTCCTCACCTCTGACTTGCAGGTGCTGCAGTCCAGGGCCAAGGGATGCTCCTGCCATCCCTGAGCTGTTTTATCTCATGAGGCTGAGGAGAGGCAATTTCTGAACCACCGATGGATACCAACCCTGTCTGCAGAACCACCCACAGACGCTGTTTTACCCTGGGCTTTCCCCCTGTTGTGCCCAAGCCTCCTGCCAGCCATCCCCCCTTCCCCATTTACTAGCAGTTTCCAGCCCGGTTTGGTCTAATTTCCATGGCTCAGTAGCCGCACGTGTGCATTTGAAAGCTTCAGCAACTTGCCCTGGCTCGGGATGCCACAAGGTGGGAAGGGCAGGGCTGGGGGTGGACAACCCAATGTTGGGGCCCAAGCACAGAGGGTGAAGGTCCCTGGTGTGGAGTGAGAGACCCTCTGTACAAGGGCTCTTGCTACCAGCACCTTTCTCCAGTTTTTATCTTCCTGATACATGTTCCAAAGAGTTTGAGGAAGGAGATGATGGTCCAAGTGAAGTGGACATTGGGAGGACTCCCAAGGACACACCAAGATGGGACCAGGCTGCATCTGAGCACCCAAGGCACTGGCACCGTGGTCCAGCGTGTCCTGAGGACACCAGCTCCTTCTGCCACAGCCCTCTACAAAAAACCCAATGCAACATCCCAGAGCAGAGAACGGGGGCCCCTGAGTCAGCAGCAGAGGCTGGAGCCAAAGGACCTAAATCCCCCCCCAACATCCCGCCGGCACCGTCCCCCTCTGACATCCTGCCGCCACGGGGATGCCGAGGGGCTGGTTCCCGGCGGACACCCTGCAGCTGGCTGCTTCCCCTCCCTTTGAACTTGTTTCATCTTCCCTGAGCGTGGCTGTGAGAGGGAAGTTTGGGCTGAGGGACCCCGCTGCGCCCGGTCGGGTGGGGGGATGACAGGATGGGGGTCCTGCCTTGCTGCCGTGTGGGGAGGAAGGATGCAAGAGGGGAGATGTGAGTGTTTCCAGCAGTGTGAAGGCAGCAAACCTATTTTAGGTGTTTTCCAGCTGTTTAGCACGATTCCTGTGGAGGCCAGGGAGTGTTGTATGCTCTGCTTCAGTCTGCTCAACCCAGGAACCTCTTGCTTCCCTCCGCAGATGAGAAAAAGCCGCTTGTGGGGAGGCAGCATCCTCCAGCCATGCGGGATGCTCCCCAGGTGGTTGGAGCAGAGGGAGAGGGTTTGGTGGGATATCTGAGTCCCCCAACCGCGCTGGGTGTGCATGGCATTTACCCCTGAGAGCAGGAGGAAGGAGATGTCAACTCAAAGCTGTGCAAGACCCCTCTCCATCCTGCAAAATCTGTCTCCACCTTGCACGAGTGTCCCACGCTTCTCTGTGTTGCTGCGTCCAGGGGAGTGAGGAGGATGCCTGAGACGGAGCATCAGATGCTGCCTGGGCATCTCCTGCTTCCATCCCAGGACATTACAAACATCTCTGGGCACCATTTACTTCAGCAAACACCCACCCCTTGGGCTGCAAAACTCCTGATCCCCACCAAGGGCTCACTCTCTGGACGAGTCCGTGGACAGCGGACGGGTCCATGTGTTTGCTGAAAGAAGGAGCAAACCTGTAGGTTGTTTCCCCAAGCTCGCAGCCCCCAGGGCCGGCGGGCGTGTGGGCATCTGGAGCTGGGCTGTGATGCACCGTGTTCCCCCCTCCCTGCCAAGCTGCTCTTCCAGTCCTGACTCTGCCTGTTTAAATAGAAAGCCTGGGAAGTCCAGTGATGATTTTACTTCTCCTTCAGACAGCTCCTCCCAACCTGGCAACGGGGATGTGGAAACCCCCTTATGTGACCCGAAGTGCAAGCAGTGACTCGCTGGGGACCCCCAGAGCAGAGACTGCATTTGCGGGGTGGTTGGCACGAGGCCTCAGCAGGGATGAACAGAACCTCTCTCCCTGCTGCTCCCAGTCCCTGCCAGCTGCCTTACGAAATGCCGTTCCCTTCCTCGCCACCTTTCCCCTCTCCCTGAGCACTGGCAGAGCCAGGGCTGCCTGCGAGCGGATAGCAGGGCCGGGGACGCGTGGGATCTCTGTGCACGACAGCCCATGAGACCCCCTTGGCCACGCTGGGCCACGTGTGGGTCACGCTGGCGAGCATCCACCCCGTGCCAGGCTTATCGGGGAATTTCCTTGGCACAGGAGCGGGTTGCGGCGTGCGTGCTGTCTGCTGACTCTGTCCCCTCCGTGCCTGGTGCGGGATGTCCCCACTCCATGTCCTGGCTGTCCTAGGGATGTGGCCAAGGCAGAGATCCCCCCCACTGCTCTTTCCAGTCTCTGTGGGATGCTGTCGCTGCCCACGACTGGATGCCAACGCTGCCTGGGGGACTTTAGCAGCTGTCCCTGAGACCTCCCAGGTACAAGTGGCCACACATGTCTCGCCAGGGCCCCGAGTCCTGCCGAGCCATCACAGGGTTTGGGCACCCAGCACCCGTTTGCACAGCCCTGGGTTTAGTGTCGCAGCGAGGAGCGACAGCACGAAGCTGCGATTCGAGCCATCAGCCCTGTAAAAATGTTCTTGGTATCCTCTTTTAACATTTAGCAACAGGTTGAGAGAAACCTGAGGTATTTTAGGTTCAGGGAATATTCTTTAGAGGCATCTTCTTTCCTCTTGGTGATCTCCAATGTTGCTTTGCTGCTGCTGTGTCTAGGGCACAAAATCACCTAAAATCACAGCATTGGCCAGCTGCTGGGAATTGACACCAGGGAAAGGAGGAAATATCTAGGGACAGGCAAGCATGAGAGCCAGAGAGGCCGAAATGTTCTTGCTGAGGCTGTGAAGCCTTTAATTATTAAAGTAGGCTACAAAAAGTCAGAGGAAAATCTCATGATGCTGAGTGCCCAGGCCACATAACGGGACGACACAATTCTGGGTTGACACTGCATGAGAAAAACCCACACAGCACAGGGGCCTCTGACTTAATATTGCTCCCAGAAAACTCCTGGTCTCGGGGCAGAAATCTCTCCAAAAAGGCCCATGTGATGCTCAGAGGCAGCAGGAGAGGAAAAAAAAGCCTGGGTTTGTTAGAGAAATGCCTGACGAGAGCTAGGCAGTGTTGCTATGTATAAAGCCGCAGTACTCCCACACCTGAACCCAGCCCCGCCGCGCAGGGGATGCGGCAGGACCAAAAAAGCACCGAGAGAGCCATGACAGGGTGAGAATCACTTCGGCTACACCGTCAGGCTGGAAGATGAGGATTTTTCAGGCTGGGAACAGCCTGCAAAATCATGTGTGGCAGGGAGGGGGTGGGCAGTAACTGTTGTTTTATCCTGTGCTCCCCCCTCCTCTGCCTTACACCAAGCTGCCTCTGCTGGCCATGGCTGCAGGAAAAGCCCCAAACACCAGATTTCTGGCCTGATCCAGCGAATCTGGGGACACAAGCACTCCAGAGCAGCCTGTTGATCCAGATTCCGGTGCCTCCTACCGCTGTGTCCCTGTATGGGGAAATGATTCCTGCCCCACGAAGGGTCCTACACCCGTTAGGGTCTGAGCAGCACCTAAACAGGAGGGAGGTGGGTCCCTTTTAGGGGATTCTTTGTGCAGATGAAGGGTCGTGGACCCCTCCAGCAAAAGGGCTGAAGCCCGTGTCTGAACTGCAAACGGTGAGGACGGAGCCAGTCACGAAGCGGTTAAGTATCTCCTCCCGAAGCCACAGAGTTTAAATACAATTTGTCCCCTTCATTTATGCCCCACAGTACTTGCTTTGACAATAGATACAGACGACGAGAAGGGGAAAATCAGGGAGGGGAGTCATTTGTGGGGCAGCCCCAGAGACCGAGATCTCTCCTGGGTGAGCTTGTCCCCATGAGCCATGCTGGGTTGTCACCTCTGGTCCCTCAAAACCCTCAAGCTGTGTCCCACACATCCATGAGCAAGCAGCTTACAACTCCCCAGGCTCCCCATGGCAAGGGAACACCTGGGTTGAAGACAAATCTACCGTCCCCTTTCCATTCCCTGGAGCACCCTGTCGGTGCTCTCCGGGGTGCGGTGGGACACAATTTGCCCTGATCACAGAGACCCCGAGAGGGGCTGCCCTGTCCTGTCCCCCCTGCGCGATGCAATCTCTGCCTGAACACCCAGCGCCCCCCTGGATTGCCAAGTGAAGCTGCCAGAGGCT
>NW_009731682.1:3183-3426 GCF_000703405.1 Apaloderma vittatum | reverse complement strand
CGGCCCCAGAACCGCGGTGGCTTTTCTTTCCAAACTCCATTTTCAGCAGGGGGCATCTCTCACCTTCAGGCTTTGCCCCAGCTCATCCCCCATTCCCCCTCCCCTGGGATTATCCTGCAAAAGCTTTGGGCTGACGCAGCCTTGCATTGGGAGCTGCTGGGGAGCTCCTTTTTGGTCCCCCCTGCATTTGCAAGAGCAGTTTGTTACCTCCGAGTTCTCCCTGGCAGGGGCGCGGGGCGTGGT
>NW_009731682.1:0-2940 GCF_000703405.1 Apaloderma vittatum | reverse complement strand
GGAGGCTTCGCACTCGTCCTCCTCTTCCTCCCGGGCTGCTTTCTGGATGGCAGCTCTATCGACAGGGGGGGACTTCCATGGAAAGTCCACCACCTCCCAGATTATTTAATAAATTAATTCCCTCACTAGGTTGTGTTGACCTACACAGATTGGTGAGGTGGAAATTTTTTTTTCTTCAGTGTTGTTTTGCTGGGGTTTCCTGAAGCTGTTGCACAAGAGGAGCCCAGTTGTTAGAAAACTTGTTTTGTTTTGTTTTTTTTTCCTCTCAGAGCTTTACAGGTGCTGAGAGTAACACAACTCTGCTAAAAAAAAAATAAAATATTTCCACCCATCTGTGCCTGTCCCTTCTTGGACAAAGCCACTCTTTTATCACTCTAAAATCCAAAATATTGTAATATCTCCTCCCCTTTATTCAGCCTTTGAACCAATTAGCAGATAACCCAGGCTGGGGATGAGCAGGCTTCGGGGGGCTTGGATTTGCACCAAGTGGAAACATCCACCATTATTTTCACCATTTGACCACCCAGCCCCGGCAGCAGGGATGGCACCGCAGGACCGGGCACCTCTCCAGGGCTTTGGGGGGGGCTGGTTTGGGGTTCGGTGGGATCTCAAGGAACCCACTCTCCTCCACCCTTTCCTTGCCGTGGATTTTGCAACCCCTATTTTCCCAGCGGGGTCTGGCTGTGTCGGTTGGCTGGTGGTGCTGCGTGGCCGTGTGCCAGAGCTGATAAAAATACATGTTGGGGCTGAGTCATGTCTGACTCCGGCACCAGCTCGGGCTGGCGGGAGGAAGTGCAAGACTTGGGGAGACGCCGACATGCGTTGGTCCCCGCGTGTCCGTCCCCTGGTGCCGCTTTGCTGCTAGAGCTGCTCATCCCTGCACCCCGGCCGGGACCGCAGCCCATCCCTGCCCTTGGTGTTGCTTCCTCAACACATTATAATGCTGGAAAACCAAAGGACTGAAGGGGAGAATTTAAGATTTAGCAGGATTTTGGGCTTATTGGTGGTGTTCAGCAACAGGGTCAGTGCATGTGTGTCCCTTCTCCCAGTAATGACTGTTTAAAGCAATGATGTTTTTCCCTACCTTCAAGATAAACCAGATACTCCATTAGGAATAAAATTACAGAATTAACACAATGAACGCAAGCCTACCAAGCCAGAGAGAGGCAGCACAAGTGAGGCAGGCAGGCATTGCCTTTTGCAGAAATATTACCTGCAGATTTCCTGATGTCTCTTCCTAATAACAAATGAGACAACGCCAAGTTCAAAAGCAACCCTTCAAAGAGGACTGTGATTTTATGGCACTATGCCCTGCAGGACTAGGAGGCAAAGGCTAATTTGCTTCTCCAAGTCACGGGGCACCGGTGAAGCTCTGGGTGGGTTCCTGGGCCAAGGAAGCAGCAGCAGGACCCCCCCAGCAACGTCAGTGTCTGGTCCAGGGGGTGAAGAGCCCTCGGCCCCCCCTGAGCCCCACACAGGGGCGGGATGTGGGGAACCGACGCAGGGAAGTTTTGCTTTGCTGAAGTCTTTTCAATTTGGAAGGAAATTGGTTGCTCATCCCAGCGGGAGAAACAATCTTTAAACGCGCCTGCTGGAAAATTGCATTTTCCTAATTGTCTTTTCTTTTTTCATTTATTTATTCTTTCCCCCCGCAGACATTATTCTCAGGGCACTGCTGCTGCGGGGACGCTCCGTGCCCGACTCAGGGCGGGTCAGGGTGATGCCTGCGGTGCTGCTGGGCACAGAGGACACCCAAACCTCCTCAACATCTTCAGTCCTGACAACTCCCATCCCTCAAAAGCCACCGAAGGAGCAGAGGGAGCTCAGCCTCTGCTCGCATGGGTGCTGTCACCCCCAAACAATAACCTCCTGGGCACTCCCGTGCCGTGCAATATAACTTACATGCAGGAAATGAGAGAAAAAACCCCACAATTTCCTCTTTTTCTAGGATTGGCATGGGGGCAGGCCAGCTGTCAAGCCTTTAAAGAGGAAAACGGGGATTTTGGGGAGGAGTAGCAGCCTCTTTGCTGGGGACACAAGGGCAGATTGGCAAGTGCTGTCTCTCCCCCTACCTGCAATGTCCTCCATGCCTCAGTTTCCCCAGCCTCCCACCTCTCCTGGCACTTTCCTTGCAAGCAGGAGGTGAGGTGTTTGCTTTGCAGCCTTCAGCTTAAGGGCTTCCTTATAAACATCCTATTAATAATTAATAATAGATCAACGGCAGCAGCACTTCGTCAACACATGCACATCAATCATTTATGAGTTATTAATTTGGACTTCAGCACCCTCCCAAAGCTGGTTTCACCTTGTTCCGTGAGGGTTTTTTGGGGCTGATGGTGGTGTTGCCCAGCTGATGGGCTGCAGGTGCCAGCAGATCTCAGGGGGGTTAACACCTCCCTGAACCCCGAGACTCCACTAGGAAGAAGTTCTTTACTCTTGGGGGTGGTGAGACCCTGGCACAGGTTGCCCAGAGAAGCTGTAGATGTCCCTGGAAGGGTTCAAGGTCAGGCTGGACGGGGCTTGGAGCAACCTGGGCTGGTGGGAGCTGTTCCTGCCCGTGGCAGGGAGTTGGAATGAGATGGTCTTTAACGTCCCTTCCAACTCCAGCCGTTTTATGACTCCCCTGGGCTTGCACCAGGAGCTGGTCTGGAGAGCACCAAGGCACGAAGCCTGGAGCAAGCGGCTCCCACCGCCTGTTCTGGATCCAGCTCCACGCTCACACTCAGTCCTGCTCGAGCTTTGTCCGCTGATTTTAGCTTTTGCTCTTTTGGAGAAGAAAAAGCGGAGAAAAAACCAAACAAACCACAAAAAAGTACTATTTTTTTCTTTCTTTCTTTTTTTTTTCTCTTTTTCCCTTGCAAATACATTTCACATGCTCGTTACATATAAAACTGTGCCAGGTCTGCACCGCCCAAACCTGCCTTTGCTCCTGGCCACAAG
>NW_009731681.1:1276-10633 GCF_000703405.1 Apaloderma vittatum | reverse complement strand
AAAAAGCTCAGTTTTTTGTTGTCTTTATCTTAAAAATGCGCTTACTCAACGAGGCTCAAAGTTTATTTTATCAATGAATACTAATTGTAAGAAATCAATCAATATTAATTGTAAGTCATTGGGAAAAAAAACACCTATGAAACTTTTAAAAAGAAGGGGAAAAAATAGGTGAAAAAGCGTTTGGCGGCTGATTGCTTTCTATCAAATGTTTGATCTTGCTGTGACTGGGCAGGCAGAGCCAGCTGTACATCGGGGCCAGTCATGGTTTCACCCGTCGGCCCTCCCTTGGAACAGCTGTGATTTGGGTTAGTGGCTTGCTGGATTCAAAAGCTGTTTAAAAGAATCAAGGCTGATCTTTCCCATGCACAGAAGAAAACCCAGAGGTGTGCCACGTAGCGCAGCTGCCTGTAAGGACACCATGAAGGAAGATTTTTATGGCCTTTCTGACGAGAGGCAACAAAGACACTTTCGTTTGTTCTGTATTCTTTTCCCCTCCCACCAATTCCTGGCATCTTCTGTGGAGGCTTCAGCGACGTTGCTGCACAGCGATTTGAAACACACCTCAAGGGACCAGGAGAACTTCCAGTCTGCCTTAGCTTTCAGCTGCAAGTGCTGCAGGCATTTCTGGGAAGCCCCTCTGTTTGCTCAGCACATGTTTCTACCAATCTCACTTTCCTCCTCTTTCCTGGCTTGCCCAGCTTGACTTTTATCTAAAATTCAGTGTCTTCTTCTTCACTTCTCCTGCCTAAACCCTTTCCTTCTCTGCAGTTCTGCAAGCTGCCTTTCCCTTTCTCTTCCCCCGCTTATACCCCCCTAACACACTGCCACCTTCTCAACACCATAACCCATGTCCTCTTCAACAGATCAAATCTAATCTCCAAAAATTCACTTTCCGAGCCTGCTCTATTCGTTTACTTTCCATCTGGCCCCATTTTTTTTCCTTCCTGCTTTTTGACTCCATGTTGTCACCTGCAATTCTCTCAGAGCCTTGCTGCTGCTCTCGCCTCCCTCTTTTGCTTCAGCCCATTTGCTCACAATGCTCTTTTCTGCGTCTGTTTCTCCACCTGCCCACCCCAATTTCTTTAAAATCCTTGCTTTTTTCTCAGCAGCTCCAAGATGCTGGCCTGTTGTGCCCACATCTGCACACACAGGAGCTCCGTGACGCTCTCAGAGGCAACACTCTGTGTAAACACATCAAAGACAAGATGTTGCTGTTAAAAAACAACCCCTGAAGTGTTTGTACGTGAAATAAATGTGCACTCACAGAAGCGCTCTGCGGGGATAATGTCCCATGGACAGGATCCTGCTGGATCCAAGAAGTTTAAACACACATGCATTTTGAAACCAACTGTTAGATAACACTGAAAGATGGAAAGAATGGATTATTCCCCAATGCTGGACACAGACAGTTGGAGAGAATTGCCATGCTAGTGTCAGAGCTGGTCAACAGCATCAGTTTATTTTAGACTGAGAACGTGAATTCAATACCTCATTCCCACTAGTTCTATTCTATGCATTCTTCAGATCAGGAGTAGCCCCCTACCTGTTTAGTTTAGCCACCTCCCAGAGTAGATTCAGCTCAGTAGGAAGGCATTTTTATTCTGAGGTAAGTATCTACATACTGAATTATTCAAGATTAATAAAAAACCCCTAGATTTATTGTCAATAAATATGTTTGCTATCTAGAGAATATTGCCTGAGTTGAGCATTTGAGGACAATTCTGCTGAAGACAGATAATTAGCACCGGAGCCAGCAGATCTACATTTCCTAGGTTCTCTTGGCTGCCAGGGAGCACATTTCCTAGAACCACATCCAGCAAGACATTAGTTAACAGATCCTGACAAGTCTATTAATTTATAACACATACTCGTTGCATAACTTACAACTTACACGGCATAATATGTACAACATATACTCATTGTATTTCTTCCATTATCTAAGGTTTTCAGTCTCAACACGCAAAACACACTATCAGTTCTTAACTATAAATATTATTTCTTACCTATTATATGAAAAAACTCCAGATACAGTGCATTTTCTATCCAGCATTGCTTAAGAAGGCCTATATGATAACTCTAAATAAACACGGAACTGTCACAAGATGTGTTAAAAAAAAATGTCTCCTACTAGTTCCTCACACAAGGTGCTAGAAAACAGATTACCACATACTTAAAATGCCTATTAAAATAATGCTTGATCAAGCGACTTCATTTGCCTTATTTTACAGCCTTTCCGAACGTGCCTGACACATTCTGCTGCTTAAGAGCCTTTTATTACTTCAACCCACAAAGTCCTTCTTGGCTGGTTATTTTCCAGTACTATCCGATTACCAAACAAAAAGCCTTTTCAATTTTTCCCCCCCCAACAATTTTTTAAGCAATAGAAACGAGACTGCCCCAAGTCACATACCAGGCAGTGCGAGCATAGAGTCAAAATCCCTGCAGTTGGATATTCCGGTGCTGTCTTCTGCACAGCTCTTCCACAGGTTTTCAAACAACGTCGACGTTGTGATCACGCTCCCATATACGCTGGAGACCTTCCAGTAATTATTCGGCAAAGTAGCTCCAATAATCGCCCACCCACCCAAGCACAAAAGAAACCCAACGATTTCCAACGGAGCAGTCATGCTTGTGAGTAGTAACAGTTAAATATCCCTATAATTAGATTACAATCAAGTGAAGCCTTTCAGAAGCCTCCTTGCTGTTTTATCTCTGGGTTTCACTCCAAAATGAGGCTACCTTTGCTCTTTGCTCAACCCCGGAGATAAGGCTTACAGTCCTTGACAATAAGAAGTGGGAGCAGTTCACAATAAAGATATTAACATGTTTTTTAAAATGACAATATTAATTCTGTTTCTAATGAGAAGAGACAAAACGAGCCTATTCTTGGCTTCAGCCTACAAAGTCAGGTCAGGATTTCTACAAAATACCTTGTAAGAGTGACAACATTGGCAAACCCTTTATTTCTGTCTCTCCTCTGAAGTCAACCAGGGTTTACACAGGACTACAATTGTTTGTAATTTTATTATTGATCTCAAATCAAAATGCTTTCCTGTGTTATTTTCTTGATGACTCAAGTATTAAGAAGCTTGAGAACAAGAACTTACTCTATTGCTAGAAAATTCAGCACGTTTTTTGGAGTTATGGTCATAAGTAATCCATAGCAACTGTACTGCCAGCTTCCTTCAAGAAGGTTAAGTCTGGGGATGAGTGCTTTCCATTAATGTTTTACAGTCTATTGATCTACAGTTAAACACATTCAGGCTCAGAAACACTCCTGCTTACACTGGAATACAATTGTAACAATGCACTTTTCAAGGAAATGAAATGCAAGGGAATGAGTGAGCCAGACAGACCTGTCTCAAAAGGAATGAAATTATGAAGGCAAACAGTTATATGAAAAATAATATATATCAGCTGACTGCATCTGCTTCTCAGAGTATCTCAGTATTAAAAAAATAATCTATTCTAGGCAAAGTATGCTAAACTTAGTTTACTTGCACCTGCTCCTGACTGGACAAAATCATAGGCTCAACTCACATGCCCCGTTAACGTTAATGCCTTAAACTCCCTATGGATCCAAATGGGGTTAACCGTTTCTTGCAGCGATAACCTGCTCTTATCTCCAGGAAATTGAGTCAGAGTTTCTTCATAAAATAATCCTGCTGTGACGCAACATGGCAACAGATTCAGGGCATTTACATACACTCTACCAGAAGAATTAGCTGTTGAGAGAGTCACAACTTGCCATAACAGATATCTGCGGATTTTAGTGCTTCGTTTGGGGAGTTCGTTTTTTTAAAAAATTCACCGGTCATTTTTTGTTGATGCTGACAGTTCGTCGGTTCAGCTGCAAAAAGGCACTACAGTGCTCCCTTGGCAGCCAAGAGAATCTTTGCCATTGGTTGAACTAGAATAGACTCGGTGGCACAAGCAGTGTGATCCTGTGCATCTCCGTACTTGCAACCTCTGAGAGAAACTAGATAGCGTGTGGGAAGAATTTATCTTCTCAGGTGACTTCTACAGAATCCCCTCCTTCTCCTAAGCCACTGCAATGTGAAAAGTTACGGGATAGTAAAATGAACACATTGGAGTATCTGCATCCCATAAAAACCCTTCAAAGAGTTTCAAATTATCCACACACAGGTGCTACCCTGGAGACCTCAGCGATCGCTTCTGCTGACAGCATTTGCAAAGTTGACTTTAGCTGAGACCTTCAATCACACGTCTGCAGATTTTATATGGATGTCAAGAATAAAAAAAAAAAAGCTTTAAGAATTTCACTTTTCAATTGAGAAATCTATTTCAACAGGCAGTTGAAACACACACATATAAACCAAAGAGATTAAACTGCAGACCTAGAATGCATGAGGTTTTCCCACATGGCACCAGGCATTTTAATCATTCCCTCAATGGTGTTGGAGAACACAGGGTCACTAGTCACTAAATTTCGCTATAATACACTCACAGAACCACAGAATCATGTTGAGGGTTGGAAGGGACCTTGAAAGATCATCTCGTGCAACCCCCCCTGCCAAAACAGGATCGCCAAAAGTAGATTACACAATATATACATAAATAAATAAATATATATAGATATAGATATATTCGCTATACAAATATTCCTTAAATTTTGTAAACTACAGCTTGGTAAGCGATGGACATAACAGTAAATCCTGCTCCACATCAGAAGCATAACTGATGGCTTCACATCAACATCATCCACGACTTGGGAGTCTTCCTTCAGACTTGCTCCGACCCAGTCGGGTGAACCAAACGCCCGTCAGCAGCTGGACATCTGGAAGTGCATTCCTGGAGCACATTTCCCTGCTTTGTTTCATCCACAAGGAAAAATCAGACCAGGCAATACAGCCAGGAAAAAAAAAGGGTACCAAAAATGCGAACACCTTAATCGTTTGATCGATGGGAGCTACACCTTTTTGAGCACACGTGCAGATTTGTTTCAAGACCCAGGAATGCTGACTGAGCACTGCAAGAAGAGCAACAGCCCCGGAACAGACAGCAATTACTCTGCAGGCAGCCACAGGACGTGCCTGGCAGCTGGCACGAGGAACCCCACGCTGGTTTTAAGGGACACACAGTCCTTTGAACAGCTGAAAATGATCCATGAAGTCCTCTCAACCTGATCCTGAGAACCCCTGGGGGAGGGTGACTGCTTCAGTTCATCAGGACCTCTTCTGTTCCTGGGGGATATTTTCTCTTTCCATGAGAATGAAACTGGATTTTTTTTTTTTTAAAAAAAAAAAAAGAGGCTGTCCCACACTGACTCTGCTTGTCTCCGTAACTGAAACATGTCACCTGTTCTCCCAGTTACACCAGCCAAGGCAGAGCTGTCACACCATCACAAATATCTGCGCCACCTTGCTACCACATATGAGAACTTATGAAGGATTGTTGATCCTACCTCATCCCTTTAATTTCCAGAAACCAGATTTAAATTTCCAGATGAAACATAAGCATCCTCATAGCTACGTAGAGGAAGACTTAGAGAGGAGCAGAATGGGTACCAGAATGGTACGAAAAGTCGGCGTTGTCTCTGACACAATGTGTTTTTAAAATCCTTGGATTAGTCTCCTTTTGAGGCTACAAATTCAAATCTGAGGCCTTGTTACAGGATGCTGATACTTTTTAAATCGGCCCCATTGTTACGGAAGCAGATGAAAGCCAGGGCCCTGAGGAAGAACCACGAATGTGCTAAATCCTGGAAGCTGACTCTTGAGGGTTAAACCCCCACATTTGAGCGATCTGCCTTACAGTTTAGGCAGCTCTGTCTGCAGCGGAGTCCACGGCTGTGTGAAGAAAACCGAGCGGTCATAGTCTGCGAGATGTGGTATTTCTGAGTTTCGAACACTGCGCATCAAGAATAAATCAGCTGGAAGGAGTCCAAATGACAGTAATCACAGATCTATAAAGCAGGGAAGGCTCGAAGAAATGATTCCATGATACAGCCCATAAAGTGACTGCACAATACTGAATGTTGTAAAAGAATAAACGCAAAGTTCTGTTTAAAACAGAAAGCTTAACAAAATGCCAGCTTTCTAAGGTTGTGCTGTTACTGTTCCCACACCAAGTGCTCTGAGGAAAAAAAACTTCAATGTCGGTCCTTTCCATAAACACAGTCTTTACAGAAAGGTATTCTTTAAATCCAGAACAATCCAAACAAACAATTTCCAGCCCCTATAAAGATAATTCTTCTCTTTCTATTTGCAAATAGCACGGTCTGCTTCAGAAAACACAAAAGCATGAGTCACACGGATGTTTTTTAATTTGAGCTGGCAGCCTCTGAGAAATTCCAGAACAAACACAGAGATTTAGCAGAAAGTATCAAACAAGTTCTGGAATTTCTAAGAAGTCCTGTCTCACACCAAAGCAAGAACACACACGAGTACTCACTGATCTGTGATCTGCTTGTAGTTAAGAATTAGGCTGAGTAAAATGATGCTATTTCTTCTACAAGAAGAAAGAAAAACCTTAGATTCACAGTGTATCACCCGTACCTCTATGTCAACACAACAGAGACGGCAATAAAGCCCCGGAATAAAACCGACATCCCTGGGTTTTATGCACAGATAAAACGCACGCTTACGTTCTGCACTTAGGGAAATATCTTGCACTCAGTGGATCCCAAAGCGATCACTGCACAGTCCATCCAGAGACCTTCCGAGATCCAGTCCGCAGCAACGAGCACTGTCGCCGTGTCCGAAACTTTCCATCTGTTAGACAGGCTGGTAACGAGTAAAGTGGTGAATCCCGCTAAAGCCAGCAGCAACGCAGAAATTTGTAGAGAAGACGATGCCATTCTTCTGAGAGCAGTTGTCTTCAAAGAGCCTCCCAAAACTTCTACTACTAGAAACCTGTTGAAACAGTTTATACACACACACAGTTTATACAGTTTATACACAAGCCTGGCCTTTGTGAAAACATAAAAAAGATCCCTACCTGCAAAATAATTTATTACATAAGGAAATTGTATCCCTAGAATCTAAATCTCATTAAATAATTAAAATATTTAAATATTCTGTGACCCCTAAGTATTTTCTCAGGAACACTTCCATTCACACAGATGTTTACCACAACAAACACCACAGGAACAAAACCAGAGGGCTCAGCTGAGGTCTGTTTTTTACTTGTTTGCTAACTCAAAATCCTATTAAAATTAAAACTATTGAATGTTTTAATAAATTATTCATCTCCCAATTACAATGCCTATCCAGACAAACTTAAAACAAACTAAATTTCGATACTCACGCTCAGGGTATGTTTCTAAGGTGCTTCATCTACCTCCCAGCTGACACAGGTGCTGGTGAAGAGCAGTTTGATCAAATAAGTGCAAATTTTGTACTCTTTGGGACCTTTCCCCCCGTTCTAAAAATCAAGGACCTGGGGCCAAAGCTCTGCCAGACTGTTGCACAAAGGCGCAGGCTCGCCGTTTCGCTAGAGCAAGGTTGCAGTGAAATGGACGCCTCAAAGACAAAAATTAAAACAAAATCCCGTAGGTTACTGCCAAAGACACTCAGATTAACCTGGCAAGCACTGGCCTATAATTTGCTTTATCAATGTCCTTGAGCTGTCCCTGCACCACCAGACTCCAAAAAAATACCAAAAAAAAAAAAAAAACAAACCAAAACATTATTGCAATTTTCAGAACAATTATTTTACTTAAAACTTTTGTTGCACCTGTCATCAAGACACTGTTTCCGTGAAAGGATCACGGAAGACAGGCAAACAGTTGGAGGCAGGATTTGTTTTCTGCATTAAGGGGGGAAAAAAAGTAACAAAAGAAGAATTCATTCTTCCTCCCATAATTCATTTTAAATGACTGCAACACTCAGAATCTGTTGAATTTGTTTGCACAAGGAAAGAAGGATTAAGTTGAGAGGAGTAAACTTTAAAAATGTGCATAATCCACCACAAAAGTTTAATCTCACACCGAGGAGGGAGCATTTGTTTCTCAAGTGATTGCGTAACCTCTTCATAACACACAGAACTGTCAGCAGAGGATATCTGAAATCAATGATATATTTAAATTAAGCAACAAATCCGAGCAGACTTCACACCGCAGGGGCAGGCCAATAATCCAAATGAACATTTCTGCCACAGGTACGACCCGCGCAACCACAATTCATTCCTGGCAGCAAGGAAAAGAAGACAAAGCTCTGTGCTCTGTGCCATCGCTACGGACAGGATGTGTGTCAAAGTTGTAAACCCAAACTTCTCATTAAAATGCAATAACTTAAAACGTGGTAGGTTTCAAAATGAGGAAGTGCGGAACCGGGATTTGACAAATACACGGTAACAACCTTCATCCACCCTGACCCAAATACAACGGTGTTATCACAGGACTACAGATAGCCCGGTGAGAGTCCTTCCCCAACCCTTCAACAACCGTCCTGTATGAACACACCAGTGAGAGACGACACGACACTCACGAGCTCCTCGCCGTGGGCGAGTGCTCCTCAACAGAAAGGTTCACAAGCGATGTGGATCCAGACGGAGACATTTCAACTCAATACACAGGGAGATGCAACGTGGCGAGAAGAACAGACTTCGCTGGCGTGGTGCATGACGGACCAGCCGAAAGCTTCTCCTGTTCTATGTTCCAGGTCTTCTTAAGACAAGCAGGTGAAGGAAATCCTTCGCTACTTAGAAAGCAAAGCTTGGGGTGCTGGTGTTTGAATCCTCAGGGGCCAGGGAGTGTGTCTGGTGTCTCAGGACAGAAAGGGTTAACAAAGAAAAATATTCAAGTCACTTAAGCAAACAAATCACTCCTGATAAGGTCTCTGGAAGCAAAAATGAGTGACAGAAGTGTTTAAACTTGAAAGTTAAAAAACTTGTTTACTTCTTTTTCATTCTGTTGCACAGAACAACAGAGCAGTGATTAAAACACTGGTTTCATTTACATATTAAATATAAATTTTTTAATGTCAACAATATATGGCTTTGAACCTGCTAATCATTTCTTAGTTAAAGCAAATTCTGAGGCTGACCCATGGCCACCAGTGATATCAGGAAGAGATAAAATGCAGATTTAAATACAGTACTAAACCACTTACAGCAGCTTCCCACCACAAGCTTACAGAGGTTCCCTCAGGTCAGAGCCAGGCCTTGAGGCCAGAAGGCAAACTCTTTTGCTACTTGTTTAAAAAAAAAAAAAATGAACAATGTTAATTCATTTCCTCTCCACTTCCAGAGGAGTTGACTCTGTAACTGGGCTCCTGACATTGGCGCAACTTATTAATTGTCTAATCAGGCTTAGAGCCATTTGCAATTACAATATACAGATCATTCTCACCTTGCTTTCCCTTCATACAACAAATTACAAAATAATTTGGGTTG
>NW_009731681.1:0-561 GCF_000703405.1 Apaloderma vittatum | reverse complement strand
TGCTTTCCAGCAGGACATCCCCTAATCTGTGATGGTGCCTGGTGTTCTTCCTCCTAAGATACAGGACTCCCCACTTGTCCTTGTTGACCTCCCGAGTTTCCCTTTACCCAGCTCTCCTTGGGTCAGGTCGCCCAGGCTGGTCTCAGGGCTGGAGACGGCACAACCGCGCTCACCAGGAGCGTGTTCCTCGCAGTCACACACAGCTTCCCGCAGCTGCTGCCTCTCCTCCTCCCCGCACACCCCCAAAACAAGCCGCTCTTTATTGAGCAACTTGATTTCGCCACCTCAGTGCCCTGATCCCTGGAGGCACAACTTGTGCATAGGCCCCTTGGCTGCCCTATTAGTATCTCTACGGCCACGCAGGTAACCAGAAAGGTGCACGCTGCTTCTTGAAACTTATAATTATTTCCAAACATGTTGAGCTACACAGCTGGGCAAGGCAAGGCTGAGGCAGAAGCCTCCTCCCTGCACCCCTGGGTTGTCACAGGCGGTGCGCCTGAGGAGGAGACAGGCTCCTTCTATTCCAGAAGAGAAAAAAACCCCCAACACATTAAAGGTCCC
>NW_009731680.1:0-565 GCF_000703405.1 Apaloderma vittatum | reverse complement strand
ACTGCCCAGGGGTCCCTACCTAGCCACCTGTGGGCCTCCACAGCATGCTCCCTGTGGTGCCACCCATGCTTGCCCTCCTGCAGACTGAGTTCTGCAACCCCGTCTTTGAGGGTGAGGAGCCCCAGGCAGCACAAAGCGCTGAGCACCCACCAGCTGAGGACAGAACCAGCCCCACCTCGCCCCAGGATGACCTCGGTACCTGCCTGGGGGTTTGTACACATACCCCTGTCCACAGGGCCACCACGGGTCGTGGACCCGGGGGGTGGGGCCACCTCCCTGCAGAGCCCCGGGGCCACTTAAGGGACTCACTAGTGCCCTGGGAACAAGAGGTGGGGACATGTCCAGCTGGGGCTCAGTCAGCCATGCAGGGAGGTGGCAGGGTGGCGCTATAGCCAGCAGCATCCCGGCTCTGCTCGCTTTCCTCGCCCTCCTGCAGGCTGGCAGCTCTGGGGCCAGGCTGGCTGGCGGTACCGTGCTGACTGCAAGTTCATCTGGCTCTGCGTGGCTCTGATGAGCGCCATCCTCCTCTTCCTCATTGCCCTCCTCCTGGGCATCGTCATCCACC
>NW_009731679.1:0-8141 GCF_000703405.1 Apaloderma vittatum | reverse complement strand
GCAGGATCTTGGCACCGTCCCGGTCCCACTGGCAGAAGACCTTTTCCCCCGTTTTGACCGAGTCTGGGAGTCTGGGTGTCTCAGTGCTCTGGTCAGGGACACGTCGGAGAGGCAGAGAGGAGCGCTGCAACTCTGTACCGCGGTGTCTTCGGGAGTAGCAGGGCCGGTCAGGAACCGTAGAATCACAGAACGGTTCGGGTTGGAAGAGACCTTGAAGATCATCTGGTTCCAACCCCCCTGTTATGGGCAGGGACACCTCCCACTCGTTCAGGCTGCTCAAAGCCCCGTCCAGCCCAGCCTTGGACACTGCCAGGGAGGGGGCATCCACAACTTCTCTGGGCAACCTGTTCCATTGCAGCACCACCCTCACAGTAAAGAATTTCTTTCTAATATCTGATCTGAATCTACCCTCTTTCAGTTTGAAACTGTTCCCCCTTGTCCTGTCCTTACACTTCCTCATAAAGAGTCCCTCCCCATCTTTCCTGTAGGTGTCCTTTCAGTGCTGAAAGCCAGTTGTAAGGTCTCCCTGGAGCCTTCTCTTCTCCAGGCTCAACAACCCCAGCTCTCTCAGCCTGCCTTCACGCGGAAGGTGCTCCAGTTCCCCAATAGTCTTCGTGGCTTCCTCTGGACTCACTCCAACAAGTCCATGTCCTTCTTGTGTTGGGGACTCCAAAGCTGGATGCAGCTGCAGGTGGAGTCCCACAATAGCAGAGTAGAGCGGAAGAATCACCTCCCTCAACCTGCTGGCCACATTCCTCTTGATACAGCCAAGAATGTGATTGCCTTTCTGGGCTACAAGCACGCATTGCTTACTTATGTTCAGGTTTTCATCCACCAGGATCCCTATGTCCTTCTCCGCAGGGCTGCTCTCAATCCACTCATTGCCCAGCCTGGATTTATGCTTGGGATTACCCTAAACCAGATGGAAGACCTTGCACTTGACCTTGTTGAACTCCACGAGGTTTGCACTGAACTACCTCTCAAGCCTGTCCAGATCCCTCTGGATGGCATCCCTTCCCTCCGGCGTGTTGACCACACCACACAGCTTGGTGTAATCAGCAAACTTTATGAGCGATCCCACTGTCCATGTCACCGACAAAGATGTTAAACAGCATCCGTCCCAATTCCAACCTCTCAGGAACACCTCTCGTCACTGGTCTCCAACTGAACATGGAGCAATTGACCGCAATTCCAAGTGTCACAGCATGGAAATGTCCAGAATGGATTTGTGCTCTCAGGTGAAAACACAACAGCAAAGGTGACAGTAAAGATGCCGTCAGTCAGGCAAAGGGCACCCAAAGGAGAGCATCTGACTTCTCCGAGTGGGCCGAGTATCTGAGTTCCAAAATACAGCTTTCAAGGCGATGAATGAAAACAAACGAAAACCATGTCATGAGTATGACATAAAGAAACGTCAATGCGACCAAAACCCCAACAGATTGCCCGCGGGTGTGAATTGGCGGGGGTGAGAGCCCGCATCCCCCCAGGAGAGGGCAGCAGCACTCCCCCTCATCGCCCCACCGAGGGGCGGGGGGGGGGGGGGAGCCAGCCAAGGGCCCTCGGCTTGTCCCGCACCGTCCCGGACGGCACCTGCAGCCTCGGGATGCGATGGAAACGCGTCCCGGGCCAGTCTCTCGCCGTCCTCAGAGGGATTTTCCCTCCCATGGACCCTCATGGGCACCGGGAAGAACCGACCCGAGAGGGCGGAACCGAGTCTTGGTCTTCTCAGGCCGAGAAGGGATGCGATTTCCCACGTCTTGAGAGTGTTAAATATTCTCCTGCAAGAGAGTGTGTTCTTCATGGGAGTGGAAGACTGGTCTCGAGAAGGAGAAAGATGGAGAAAAACAGGAGGGGAAAGGGAAAAGAAAATTTTTTTTAAAGAAAATAAAAAAGGGGGGAGAGGGGAAAAAAAAGAGAAGAAAAAGAAATCTTATGAGCTATAGGTTAAATCTCTGAGGCTTAACCAGAATATAAACATTTCTGGCATTAATACATTTCTGGCATTAATAAATGCATTGCTGCAGACCTCTAAAGAAGATGTCTGGTCATTAAATACTTTTTTTTACTTGCTATTGCAAAGCGAAATTAGGATGTCACTAACTTATTCAGCTGTGGTTCAGAAATAAGGCCTGAAGAATTCATGGGCCTCTTCTCTGATAATAGATTAATTTTAGCAGGGAGAAATCAGCATTTATGCTGACAGCTTGGCTGTCAATCAAACTTGGTTAGTTTTCTTATACAAGTGGTGCCATTACCTTTCTGCTCAACCTCCTCAAAGGAGTTGTACTCGAAACTAAAACAAATAGGATTTGGCCTTGACCAGCAGATCTCAGAAATAATTATGAGAATATTACAGGTCTTGTGTGGTTATATAGTCCTGATTATCCTTGAAAACACACCCAAGTATTTCAACACCTGCCCTGGCTACAGGGAAAAGCGTATTGAGGAAGAGTCTTACCCTCAGCAATGTAGAAACAGAATATAGCAAATGAATACTGATTTCCTATGCCGTCTTGCTGGATCTGTGGAGCTGGCGGTGTGAACCAGAGAAAATGAGCAGTTTGAAACTGTGAACCCGATTCTCCCTCTTATTTGTCTCTCAGCTGCCTTCAGTGCTTTTTCTCCTGATCTGTGAGCTGATACTGTGAGCTGAGAACCAAACTCTTTTTTCAAGTTTTCTTGTCATCTTCAAATGGTGATAGCTTGGATAGAGCCCTTTAACTAAAGGGCTGGGAAAAGCAGGACAGGCCATGAATGTCAAGGCAGTGCCAAAAAAAAATTAGTGATAACCTGAACGTAAGGAATAAAAAGGGAAAGTAGTCAAGGAGAACTGGGAGGCTGGATGCTTGGGGAGGGGACAGCCTGGGGAAGGGAGACTGGGGGAGGGAGTGACTCAGAGGGCAGGAGGAAAGGGAAGAAGGGGATCTGCCTCCTGGGCCAAAACTGCTGCCCAGGGAGAGACTGCTCATCATCTGAAATAGAGGCCAGCAAAAGTAGGAAGGGGTGAGGGTTGTCCATGGAGAGGTGTCTCTAGGGTTGTGGAAATGGAAATCTTTTTTTAAAATCTTGACTAATTTCCTCACAAAGATGGCAAAGCTCAACATGAGTAAAGGATCAGCCTACTATGTCCTCCTTGCACAACCGTTCCCTGTCTATGGAAAGCTTTTCTTCCCCATCTCCATTACCATTCTGCATGTCCCTATTAATTCATAAGGCCACTGTTGGCTCCTTTGTGTGCTGGTCGTGGCTGATGTCAAAGCCTAACCGTGGACCACTCCATCCAATGACTGTTTTCCAGACTTCACAGAACATAGGAAAGCACTCCTGAAGACAGTGCATGTAAGAAATTTATGAAGGGCATACACATATCTCCATCACACCCAAGAAAATGAACTTGTGGGGAAATAAGCATGTTAAATACACTATCAGCCTGTTGATGTATTTTTGATTAGTTGCAAGTGGAAAATTATTCTGTCAATGCAGTACAACGGTCTGAGCCAATTCTTATTTTTGAAAGATTGTGTGACATTTGTTTAAAAACGATTGACAAACACTTGTCTTGACCAACACTGACCAGCCTGAACCACTGTGCCTATTAGCACTGTCTCATTGGAGCGTTATTTTTCTATGTGTGCAGCTGGGCTGGTTTTGGCTGGGGTAGTTAATTTTTTTCCATAGTAGCTGGTATGAGGCTATGTTTTGGATTTGTGCTGAAAACAATGTTGATAAAACAGGGATGTTTTTGTTATTGCTGAGCAGTTCTTGCACAGAGTCAAGGCCTTTTCTGCTTCTCACCCCTTCCCATCATCAGGGAGGCTGGGGGTGCACAAGGAGTTGGGAGCGGACACAGCTGGGACAGCTGACACCAGATGACCAAAGGGATATCCCAAATCACAGGATGTCATGCTCAGCATAGAAAGCTGGGGGAAGAGGAAAGAAAGGGGGAACGTTTGCAGTTTGTCTTCCCAAGTCAAATGATGGAGCCCTGCTTTCCTTGAGATGGCTGAACATCTGCCTCTTGAGAAGAAGTGGTAAAAGCAATGTTTTGCTTTACTTACATGAATGGCTTTTGCTTTAACTGTTGATCTGTCTTTATCTCGACCCATGAGTTTTCTCATTTTTACTCTTCCACTTCTCTCCCCCATCCCACCGCAGGGAGTGAGCGAGCAGCTGCATGGGGATTAGCTGCTGGCTGAGGTGAAACCATGACAGTAGCAGAAAGCCTTTTTGCTCAGAGCAAGACGACAGAATCATATCTGCAGTAAACCACAAAGAACAAGCAAAATAGCAAGTCGGAGGGGAGGAAAAGAAGATTTTGTAAATCTTTCAGTCTTTAGTTCAGAAGGTGCCAAATCCTGTCCTTCGGTCTTGAGCACTTGGGAGCAATAACTCTGCATTAGCTACTTGGGAATCAAGAAAGGTCAGACATTTATACTGTGAAGACACTCTCAGGAGCATCATTCTTTCACTCCCAGGAACGTTCTTTGAATGAGTACAAGAAACTACTATCACCAGCTAAAATTCCAGAAAATGGGTGTCAGTACCTCATACAGATTTTTTTTTTTTAAGAATGCTCTGCAAATTCAGGGTTTATTGCCTGAATTACCAGCAAATAAACAAGGAAGGGCTAGTGACACCAAAGTTTTCCAAAGAGTTTTTGACTAGAATTACTATACCTGTCTGATCAACTTGACCAGGATCTGCAGCATGCTTGTCTTGGTCAATTTTATTTCAAATTGTGAAGTATACATTTTGCTCACCTAATCCAAATGACCACGTTCTTATTTTGGAGAATCATGAACCTCCTCCATGTCAGAGTAAGGTTTAATTAGAATTAGATGCCACACTGCACCCGACATCCTCAAGGCATCAGAGGTTACCTTTCTGACCACCACTGCCTCTGGAGAAGCGCCCAGCACTCATCTGCATTTTTCCATGGCCAACCACTCCTGAAGCCTAGATCTCTTGTAGCTGCTGGTGGATATTCAGGCCAACTTCTGCCAAAACAAGTTGGGTGGAGGAGTCTTGAACAATGTCCTGTCCCTGTGGCTGAGCTATCAGAAGGCACTGAAGTGACCTGTGATGGTGAGCCAGAAAACCAACAATAATTGTCCCATTTCCAAACTAATACAGAGAGAACACCAAGACAGGTTATCCATCAGCTAATTTTCTTTTCCATGTAGTACCATTACACTTCTGAAGAGGGAAAAAAATTGTTTCTTGCTACTTGTATATCTCTGCTGAATTTCATTGAATTCCCCCGGCACAGATCTAAAATGTGGCTCATAAGAGGAGAGAATGGCCAGGCTTCGGCGGACATTGGAACCACTTGTCCACCCTTCAGTCTTCACTCCTTGTATTGCAGGCCCCCTGGGGTGGTCAGTGGAGGACACCTCACAGCAGTCCCACAGAAGCAGAAGTCCTTCCCTCCTGCACAAGCATGGCAGGGACTGAAGAGGTGGTGCAGGAACTGGTGGGAACATCTGAACAAATCATCTTAGCTAAGGGAGAATATTTTGACCAGTGTCTCCAAACATATCTGTCCTGGTGAGTTCTTTGCTTTATCTCTCTCCTTTGTGTTGCACCTAGGCGCTTCCTTTTACCCTTAGTAGTGGAAAATTATCTATTTGCTAATGTAATTCCCTAGCAAATGCATTTTCTTCCCTCTTGGGATAGAGGCTCACAGCAAGATGATCCACAACAGTAGAGTGGCCCTAAACATTATTTCAAGATTATTTCAAGAAAGGTCTCCTCAGAATATAAGGACGGATGATCCTACATACTGCAACGTTATGTGAAGTACTCCCCATCTACACTGATCATGAGCAGAAAAAAAATGAAAAAGAGTCTTTGGCACAATTCCAGGTTGTTAGAACAGAAAGGTGCCTACTGGTCATAATCAGCAGAGACACCACTGGAGGGGACAGCCTCCAGGGGTGCAGTGGGTTAAGTCCACCACGGCTGTTTCCTACCCAGTTTCAGCCAGTCATAGCCACTGCACCCCAAAACGGTCCAGGGCCTCTGGGACGTCGGGAGTTGCAAGGGGCTTGGGAAGGGCCAAACGTTGTTCCCACCTGGGGTATGTCACCAGCGTTGGAACATTGTGGTTTCCACAAGGGGTCAAATATTCTTACCTGCAAATTTGCAAGTCTGCTCAGCAGAGTTCACCAAGGTTGTGTGCATGCAAAAAAGGAAAGACGATCTGGTCAAGAGGCTATAAACATAATATTGCATATCTGATGGCTTTCCTTGCACTAGCAGGAGCCAGCAGGCACTTCTAAAAGGCTACAGGTGGTTGAAGACTTGATGAAATTTTGTAAAACAGTTGCAGTCATGCCTCGCAGCGGTTGTTGCCATGTTTCCCTCCCAGTTCGCTGCTGTGAAAGTCACTTCCCCTCTCCCAAGGGGTCACGTAGAATTTATGAAAAAACCCAAACAAACCCACAAATAATATATCAGATGTAATTATCACATCATGAATGCATCTTATACCGATGGGATTATATTTATGTATGTTTTAATTTTATTAGCCTTTTTTTCAAATTCTTTTTGCTATTTAGAGTGTTTTCATCTAAAAAAAAGTTACTTCCATCCCCTCTCAAAAAACAAACAAACACAACAACAACAGAAAAAAAAAGAAAACATGACGCATTCCCATTCTTAAAACTGATCTAATAGTACGAACTCAATCTTTTTCTCCTGGGAGAAGCTGTATGAGCCTACCTGCAAAGCCAGTGCAGGCAATCTGGCTGTCCTGGCCACAGCATGGCCCTGAAATCTCTGAATGGCAGAATTTAGCCCTATTCCATATTCAAGGGGACAGTTGCCCTGGCTTCTTCCAGAGATGAGGGACCCCCAACCATCTTATGGAGAAGGGAAGTTTCAGCAGCAGAAGAGAGTTCAGACTGTGACAGTCTAGAAAATAATAGAACGGTTTTCCTACTCTTCCTAGGCTGTATTAATTGCAGTGTTTCAAAGAGAGGAGTTACTCACTCATCACAAACCTGTAAAGTCTTTAGCAACTTGGACAAGCCTTTCTCAGCAGCAAAGGGATGGGTTTATGAATGTCTGACGTGAGCTGATGACCCACCATCTTCCAGCTATTCTAAGCCTGTGTATCTTTGTCCACAAATGACAAAAAAAATAAAAAAAAAGGTGATCCCAGGAATTTCCAGGGAGGGTTGACACCTTTACTCCCTGTGTAAAGCTAGGAGGATAAGGGAAGGAAGGCGACAACAGAGTCCCCAACACCCTCAGTTTTCCATGAGCTCCATGAGGCAGCCAGACACCAGCCATAAGAACCTTCCCTCCTCAATGCCTGGTTGCAAGGTGCCAGGCCCTGGCATCACGCGTGGAGGCCCCTCACTCGCGGGAGGGCAGACACTCCCCTCCTGCACACTCCAGGGGGCATCGAGCCAGGGGGCAGGCGGGCGCATCTAGCCAGGGGGCAGGCGGGCGTGTTGAGGATAGATGAACACCCAGAAGGAAAAACAGATGGATGGACAAAATTCAGGTGCATCCTTCTCCCTCATGGTTCTGTCGCGATGGGGATGGTGCTGGGGCAGCCCCCCACGGGACTTGAAACAGATGGATGGACAAAATTCAGGTGCATCCTTCTCCCTCATGGTTCTGTCGCGATGGGGATGGTGCTGGGGCAGCCCCCCACGGGACTTGCTCCCTCACAGACCTCTGGAGAGCTGCCGTGGTTGGTTTATTTTTTTCCCTTGGAGGGGGAAAGGCTGGGGATCAAGGCTCTCTTGGGAGTTTTTAAGGCCAGGCTGGATGGAGCTCTGGGCAACATGGTCTAGTAGGGGATGTCCGCGCCCATGGCGGGAGGGTTGGAACTAGATAATCTTTAAGGTCCCTTCCAATCCTGACAATTATATGATTCTATGATTCTATTCCTTTTCTTCCCACAAGCCCTGAACTTGCCACGGGGGAGACTTAAACAACTCAGAAAAAGGAAATGGCGAGAGCCAATGAAACCCAGCATACACATACATGGGTATGGGTGGACCCCCACGCACCCCGCGGACACTAGTGGAGAGTTCAGAGTGTCCTGTGCGCGGCAGTCGGTGAGGTTGGTGCCGAGGGGAGCGGGGCTGAGCAGCCAGAAAACAGATGCGGCAGCAACCTGTTGG
>NW_009731678.1:0-1047 GCF_000703405.1 Apaloderma vittatum | reverse complement strand
TGCATCACCTTACCTTCTCTTACCAACTTCATTACCTTTTACTAGAAAGGTCACTTACTGTCGGGGTGAAATTGCAACAGTCTTCACTTCTCTCACTAAGGGTAAGTCTCAAAAAGTCTTATCAAAAGACCACAGATACAGTCCTACATTGCTGCAGGCAATTATACCTACCTCACTATAACCTCAGGCTCCATTATGATACAAGTTACATTTCTACAGACTACTCTGACTGCTGGAAGCCTCATGACTTGGTGATTACATGGACTCTCCAAGCAAACTGTTTCAGGATTTTGCCAATACTTGCTAACTGAGGTGACATTTTTTCCTTTGCTCACTCCCATCTTCTTCATTTATGCTGAATAAACACACCCTTTCTTAACCATTACTGCAGGATCCCTCAAACAAGACCCAAAATACAGATATTAAGAAGTAAAATACCACCCCCTGATCCTCCTACATCTCTTCGCTGCACCTCTTCCAGTTCAAACTCATCATTCTTGAGAAGTGACTAAATCATAGAGTCATTCAGGCTGGAAAAGACTCTCGGGATCATCAAGTCCAACCATTAACTCTACTCTACCAAGCTCACCCCTAAACCATCTCCCCCAACCCCACATCTCAATGACCTTTAAACGTCTCCAGGGATGGGGACTCAACCCCCTCCCTGGGCAGCCTGTGCCAATCTCTGACTGCTCTTGCTGTGAGAACGTTTCTCCTGATGTCCCGTCTACCCCTGCCCTGTTGCAGTTTGCAGCCATTCCCTCATGTTCTGTCACTAATTACCCGTGAGAAGAGACCAGCCCCAACCTCTCCACAACGTCCTGTCAGGCAGTTGCAGAGAGTGAGGAGGTCTCCCCTCAGCCTCCTCCTCTTCAAACTCAACAGCTCCAGCTCCTTCAGTCGTTCTTCATAAGATTTGTTCTCCAGGCTCTTCACCAGCTGAAGTCTACCGAGCGTGTCATAAACTGGCACTGACATCTCCTAGCAGACCTTTGCTACTCTTACTAGAGCGACTTTTTCACAGAATCCCAGAATGGCTGAGGCTGG
>NW_009731677.1:0-1550 GCF_000703405.1 Apaloderma vittatum | reverse complement strand
CGAAACACCGCGGGGAAAAAAAGGGGGGGACACGGCGTTAAAGCGGGATCCCAGGGAAGATGGTGCCACGAGATGGGGGCGCGCCACGGGTGGGATTTGGGCGGAGGGGTGGGACGGCGCCGTGACGTTGGGTCAGATCGGTGATGCAGAACGGGATCGCGCCCCGAGATCGAGCTGTGCCGCAGATCGGATCGGATTTGTGCCGTGAGATCGGACTAGATTTGTGCCGTGAGGCTCAGATCGCGCCACGGATCGGATCTGATCGGTGACACAGAACGGGATCACGCCCCGAGATCGAGCTGTGCCGCAGATCGGATTGGATTCGTGCCGTGAAATCGGACCAGATTTGTGCCGTGAGGTTCAGATCGCGCCACGGATCGGATCAGATCGGTGACACGGAACTGGATCAGGCCACGAGACTGAGCTGTGCCGCAGACTGGATCGGATTTGTGCCGTGAGATCGGACCAGATTCATGCCGTGAGGTTCAGATCGCGCCACGGATCGGATCAGATCGGTGACACAGAACTGAATCACGTCCTGAGATCGAGTTGTGCCACAGATCGGACCGGATTCGTGTCGTGAGGTTGGATCGTGCCACGGATGGATCGGTGACGTGGAACTGGATTGTGCCACGAGATCAAGTTGTGCCACAGATCAGACCAGGTTTGTGCCACGAGGTTGGATCGTGCCACAGATTGGATCAGATCGGCGACATAGCACCGGATCGCGTCACGAGATCCAGTTGTGCCACAGATCAGAGCAGATTCGTGCCGTGAGATCGGACCACGTTTGTGCCATGAGGTTGGATTGTGCCACGGACTGGATCGGCCACGCACAACCAGATCGTGCCACGAGATTGGGATTGATTGTGCCACAGATCAGATCAGATTTGTGCCGTGAGGTTCAGATCACGCCATGGATCGGATCGGTGACAGAACCGCATCGTGCCACAAGATTGAACTGCGCCACAGATCAGAATAGATTTGTGCCGTGAGACTGGACCGGGTTTGTGCCGTGAAGTTCAGATCACGCCACGGATCAGATCGGTGACACAGAACTGGATCGTGCGACAAGATTGAACTGCGCCACAGATCAGACCGGATTTGTGCCGTTGAGATCGGACCAGATTTGCACCACGAGGTTCAGATTGCGCCACGGATTGGATGGGATCAGTGACGCAGAACCAGATTGTGCCACAAGATCGAGCTGTGCCACAGATCAGATCAGATTTGTGCCGTGAGACTGGACGAGATTTGTGCCGTGAGGTTCAGATCACGCCACGGATCGGATCGGATTCGTGCCGCAGAACAGGATTGGGCCACGAGATCAAGTTGTGCCACAGATCGGACCAGATCCGTGCCGTGAGATCAGACCAGATTCACGCCGTGAAGATTCAGCTCACGCCACGGATCGGATCGGTGACACAGAACCGGACCGCGCCACGAGATCGAGCTGTGACACCGGTCACGCGGGATCTGTGCCACAAGATGGGTCAGCGGTGGCGACAACGGTGACGGTGCGGGTGACGGCGAGGGTGCTGCCGGTGGGG
>NW_009731676.1:20163-23188 GCF_000703405.1 Apaloderma vittatum | reverse complement strand
CCCCCCCCGGCCCCTCTCCTCCTGCAGTAGTGACGGGGGGTCACTGAAATCCCCCTGCTCCTCTGTCCCTCCAACAAGTGGCTCTCCACGGGGAGGAGAGTGGTCTGGATGTGGCCACGGACATGTGGGGTGGGTGACTGTGGGGATCGGGGGACAGAGGCTGCAGACCCAAAGGTGTCGGGATCTTGGGCCGTGTAACCAAAAAGAGAAGGACAACGCGCGTGTGCCCCGGGCTGGGGGCTCGCTGCTTTGCTGTTCCACAGCTCTCCCGCCTCTCCCTGAACTGGCGTTTTCGACCCGTTCAGACTTTGCGACAGTAACTGTCTTCCATTGCCCGAAAATCATGTGCATGCTGTAAGGGAGTCACAGCGAACTATATAATGAGCTTATAGGAAATCAATTAATTAATAATAGATAGGATGCAGGAGCAGGGCTTCAACTGGGTTTGACGAGATAGCGTGTGTAGAAGTCTGTGTCTTTCTCCATGCTGTCTTGGTCAGCTTTCACGTGCTGCTGGGCGCTGCCCAGGCAAGGGCTGCACCTCTGCGGCCGGGACACTCCAGCAGCCACTGTCCTCGCAGTTCCTGGGTGCCCTCGTGTCCTAGCGCATCTGAATCGAAATATTGGTGAATGACGGCCTCGCTGTATTTTAAACGTGAAAGATTTTGCGTTTGAGAGAAGGAAGCTGTAACCAAAATAAAGAGGATGCAGAAGCACAGGACGTTGCCTTTCGGAGGCAGCAGATAAGGAACCATTAAACGAAGCCCTGCTTTGCCCTCTGCCACAGCCCTTCCCACACGGTGCTTGCCCTGCAGAAGGCAAAGACTCTGCACCATCCTCTCTGCAGCCTCGAGGCTGCACAAAAGCACCGGCCACACAGAACTCTTCCCAAAACTAATTCTGAAGTCTATTTGTCCTTAAATAGGGCTAAACTGTACATGAGCCCTGAAAAAAAAATCCACAAAAAAACTGTCCAAGAGCACATAAGTAAGATTTTAAAAATTATTTCAGGAGGAAGCATGATCTTGTTTCTAAGATCCTTGGCCAGAATGAGTATGAAATTAATGGTATTAAGTGCCTAAAAATACTCTTGAGGATCTGGGACTTGGAACAAGGTCCTGGCTTCTATTCCCAGCTCTGCCACAGACTTCTTGTCTGCACTGAAGGACCAGCCAGAGCAATGTGCAGGGCACAGCAAGAGTGCCCAGAAATGAAGGCATATGGAGGTGGACTTCAAACCTCGCTCCTCCACTTTTGGTCCTGTTTTCCCAGCCTGCAGAATGGCAATATTTACCAATTTGCCATGAGGGAGCAGAGCACATAAGGCGTGGTGTTGGTATAAATTCTCCTCATGGGTGTCCAGACACACGGATGCTCCGCGGTGTGTACCACGAAACCACGCGCGCATAGGGTGCACCACTGATCGCTTGCCCTCTTCTTCCCTTTCTGCTTCCTTGGAATTAACTCTTATAATTCAAAACATCGGCGGGTCCAAACAGTTATGATTAAGAAATAAATTAACTGCTAGAAAAGTGCTTTCTCCCTCCCAGCGAATGCAGCATCTCATTGCAATGGCCTCCGGGTCAGCGGCAACTTTTCTAGTGTTAACGACATTAAAGTCCAATATCCTACACAATTCTGTATTAAATGTCTATCTTTATTCCACTGGACAGGAGAGAGAGGCATCCTTAAAATACAACACTTGCTTTTAGCCCTGGAAAATCCTGAAATATTCACCTTCTCATATGCTCATATTTTACCTAGGAAAATGATTTCATCATTCAAAGACGATGTCTTTCTCACTCTGTTTTAGTGTTATCCTGTTAACTAAGGTATGTTTTTCTATGTGAAATGCAATACAAAAACAGATTAAAGAAATTATGAAAGTTTCTAAAATACGAGCAGCCTACTAGCTGTAGGATGTACAAAGGTAAGATAAGAGACCATCAGCAAAACCTGAGCTGAACTTACTAGTGGCTTTTCTGCTTACGAGAAAGGGACATCCCAAAGCTAATTTGACAGCTTATCAAATCCCTGTAATTCCCCGTGTGTCTCAGCCATGAAATAACTTTCGGCACAGTAATTTAAGCTCTTAAACAGAAGATTCAAAATAGCATACTTAGTGACAAATGGGAAAGTTTATGCTCCAGAGTTGCTCTTAAGACAGCATGGGGCAATGAAATGGGATAAAATCCTGCAGAATGAGTTCTGGATAGACCCCAGCCCCTGCCGTTTGTTTTTTTTTTTTCATCTGTAGCAATATTCCAAGAGAAATAAAAAGACGGGCCGTGAAAACCTCTGCTCACTCACAAAAGGGAAAGAAAGATACTGATATTTCCATGTGTAACTCTGTCTGATGAAATCAAGTATTCAAATGACTTCTGTTTACATAGTATTTTGAGAAATAATGCTAATTTGCAGAATTGGCATCTGGGGTACAAGTATACATACCCTGGGAGAGCACTTACAGAGCCTTTGCGAAGCTAAGTAATAAACGCTTTGTCCTCACCACACTATTTATGGGTTGCTTGGGGGCATCCTGCTCTCTTTCTGCCCCTACCTGGGCATAAAATTATTGCAGAACTAGGTTTTAATAAGACCAACAGTAAATCTGAATGACCACACATGCACAGCTATTCCTGCTCCCCTGATCTCCAGCATTAATTATAAAGTGGAACTGTTTATACAGTACATACCGCCTTCCTGACTTCTTTCTTGTTTATGTCTAAAACCTTTATGGACATAAAACTTTGGAATTTGCTTTTGGAATAAAACTGCAATTGAAGTGGTAATAACTGTGTTGGAAAACAACTTTCCTCTTGCTCCCCCGGCTCCGCGGTCACGGCAGGTTTGTCTCTGCTCTGGACCCCTCTCCCGTTGGCGCGCGTTGTCTCAGCCCATCTCCTTGCCGTCCCGGCTGGCTGGCTCGTTAGAAACGCCAGCTCCCAGTGGCTCAGAGCAAGCTCCAGTTTTTCCTCCCGAGTCCTTTTCTATCCTCTCTGGTCTCCACCATGTCTCAACCCTA
>NW_009731676.1:13926-20128 GCF_000703405.1 Apaloderma vittatum | reverse complement strand
CTTTGTGCCCAGGCTGGGGTCGAGCTGTCATCCCTTGTGTCCCAGGGCACAGACCTGGCGGCCTCCTTGCCCCCCAAGACAAACCCCTCGCCCGTGCCCTCAGACACCCCCCTCCCAGCCCTCTCAGAACTTTCCTGGAAGGGAAATTTTTCTTCTACAGTAAGTTATTACGAGCCCAAGAGACTTCCATCTGATGGCATACACATGTGCGGATACCAAAGGAAAGTAATTCATGCTCCGCAAGCACTAAATTATTCCTCGTTGCACCGGCCTGACTGCTTGTTTCGCCAGGCTGTCACCCTCTAAATTAATATGTTGGCTGTTTGAGGCCGAGAACTCTTTTTTCTATTTGTTCAGTAAAACAGATACCGTGCACCCTGGGCACCATATAAAAATAATAAATTACTGTAGTACGCAGGCAACGTATTATTCTTGTTTTTCCTTCCCTTCATTTTATCCCCTCCATCCTTTGCCTTTCCTCTGATCAATTCATCTTCCATTTACTTTCTATTTCTGTCTGCAGGTTTTACAGTAATACAGATCGCTCCGATATTCCGACTGTGCCACCTGCTCCAGAAGCACGAGTACAGAGGCTTTGCTAATGCAAAGAAGAGGGAATCAGCAAAAACTCAAGGGGAAGAGAAGAAATAACTACTGTAAGGAAATTAAGAAAAAGGAATTGAGCCTCTACCTGGTGTTGTCTCTTACGCTGACTTGGACGCCTTCGAATTTCCGCCAGAGTCTTTCTTTACTCTTCACATCGACACAGAAATGTGGGGACTTGATAGCCAGCGGAATCAAATGGGCTTCTTTATGCAGAGAGGTTGGGGTGGATTAGAAAGTGTTGGATCCAACCTTCCTTGTAGGTTAAAAGTTCTTTTACTTCGGGTGGGCTGTGTCAGGATGGGAATGAATAAACTCTCTCTTCATTTTAGGGTCCAGCTAGTGGAAGCTGCGCAGGCTGTATGTTAAGTCTGTCCAAATTCCTCTCCTCCTTGGCAAGGTTAGCCTACCTAGAAAAAGAAGAATTAAAAATAAGACTGTTTGGCTTCTTACAACTTTGGTTATTCCCCCGTGTTTGTACATTCCACTTTCCAGGGCACGCTTCTGACCCCAGTTTTAACACATAGCCCCCCAAAAGCAACCTCATAATAATGGTGAATAATTACTTATGGTAATACTTAGCGCATCACATTTTAAAAGTTTCACGTAATCTTAACTAATAAAAAAATCAAGAGAATTTACTGTTTGTTCCTTTTTAAAAAAATAAATAAGCAAAGAAGTAAAATTTAAATATTTATTGAAAAACTAAATATCGTAGCCTTGTGCAGTTATTGGCAAGAGATGCTGTCCAAAAAAACCCACCACAAGCTGCTGCTTCCCACAGAGGGAGCGCTGGCCGGCAGGACGCCCTGCTCCTCCTGACGTGGCCAGCACCGTGCTGCCCGGGTCCAGACCTCCCTCAGGAGAGCTCCTCTCTCTCTGGCACATCCACGGCTCAGGTACAAGCCGGGCCCTCGCCTTTTGTCCTCCTCCTCTCACGGAGAGGTCCGGGATGCAACCGGGATGCAAAGGGGCTCCCGTTGAGAATTTGCCAACATCTCCCCAGTGCTTTGGCGGGACAACCGGCCCCACAGACGTGGGAGAAGGCAAGGGGCGTTTTCCTTGCGGAACTCCCTGCGCTTTCTGCGTGGGAGCCTTTGCAGGGTCCAGGGACCGGCTTGGTTGTTCCCAGCAGGGTGTCCCCAGAGCCGGGCGTGGGGACGAGCCTTTGGACCCACCAAGGAGGTCAGGCGTGGCAGTGAAGAGTCTCCTGCTCCTGCCATCTCCTCTCATCTCCAACCCTCCCATTCCACGTGGCCGTGCGTTAGCGATGGGCAGTGCAAGCAGATGGCAAAGTTCGAGCCAGGCTAATTAAACATACTGAGCTAATAACCTTCCATTTTGGGACTGGTATAATTCATAATTTAATGTATTGCCGCTGAGACATTAACCTTTCAACAACTGGCACAGTGCCCACAGCAGCCTGAGTGCTGACCATCTTTCAGGAAAATGAGTATTATTGTTAAAACAGGTATAAATCATTCATGGCTTCAGCTTTTGTGTCAAACTGCACATGAAAATAAGTAGTAGCCTCGGTAATTTATTTACCTTTTGGTGGTTATTCTTATGATTTCATGATCATACTCTGTGATTCATAAACATTGGCCAAATGCCATTTTGTTCTCATTTTACCTTTTCAATATTGCAGCGGTTATTCTGATTTTCATCTTTAACAAGTTCAAGACTGGTGCAGAACTGCTTGATCCAGGCACAAATACAATTTCATTTCAAGGAGGAAAAATTTTAAGCTAATTGCACAGTATTCAGCGCAATCACTGAGACTACTAGCGTGTTACGCTTTTGTGTTTTGCTAAAAGAAATGTTTCTTTGAGAATTGGTGTATAAACACACAAATACGTGTAAAAAATAAAGCAGATAGTATATACAACTAGACACACAGTTTCTGCTTGCAGACGACAGGGGATACTGGAAAGAAGAGGCTGTAAAAAGTTGGAAGTTTTGAAAAGTCCTGCAAAGCAAGAAGTCCACACACCCAGTTACCGGAACGATATTCCAGACCTAGGACACCCCCACACAGACTGTTGGGATGGTGCTGTTCAATCACACCATATTTTGCACCCCAAACTACCTCTGCATTGAATTTTCTTCTCGAGTGGAAAGGGAATCAGAACTAATGGGTCACCAGACACCCACACCTTGAAGGTTACCTGCTGATACGCTGCTGTTAAGTGTCTTTCATAAAGCTCCCTCAATTCCAGCTCTTGCTACTACAGTCGACGAGCAGGAATTGCTGAGATAAACTCATTACAGACTCATGATCTGCACCCCTATATGGCAAAAGTTTTGAGACATTTTGGACCAAAAGACTACTGCCAGATCTCAGTATTTATCACACACTGGCATGTAAGCAATCAAACACGGACTGAAAACACTACAAAGCTAAAATAAATTAAAAGCCAAAGTAAATGAGAATCATGTCCTAAACTCTGTTTCAGGTGCAGATTGACCACAAACTGGGATGAAAAGAGTGCAGGCGAGACCAATTCGCTTTCAGATAGCGATACATCTGAAGAGGCCCCAAACACACGGCCTGTCCCAGCCACCACCACTGGACAGACCCACCTGAAACATAAAAACCAGCGCCCCTGCATTTCACTCCCTCCGCTGGCTCCATCTGATACCCAAATGAAGTTTTTCGAGACCTTAAATCTGCTCAAGGCTGGGAGGTCTGGAAGTTCACCTCAATCGTCAGATCTTGGGTCTGCTCTCCTTATAGGCATGGTGGCTGACAGGGACAGAGCCCTCCCGGGGCTGGGGCATCCCAGGCTCAGTACTGCACCATGCAGGCATCCCCAGCTGAAAGTTCTGAGTGGGAAGTGCTCAGCTCTGGCCTAGGGTTGGTGCTCCCACCTCCCAAAGAGAGCAGGACCTCACCTTGATGGCTCCATAACCGTTGGCTGCAAAAGCCTACATGGACCTACATGTACCTGCGGTCACGGCCAGGCTTGTTGGCTTCAAGTACCTTCCAGAGAATGGGACAGTATATCAAAATGTCTCCCCTGCTCTACACGTGCTGCTGGAGTTTTATCCCATTTCACTCCTGTTAGAATCACAGAATCCATCATAGAATCATTATGGTTGGAAAAGACCTTCAAGACCGTCAAGTCCAACCGTTACCTGACTCTCACGTCGGTGGGGGAAAATGCCTGCTCTCTCGCTGAGGAACAGTTAAGAAGGACTTCTGCGTCACCCTTACAGCAGTATCTCTCCTAGCTTAGTAGTATTTTTGCTTCTGCCCTGACAGCTGCACAACTGGAAAAACACCAGTTTTGAGTTGGTCAGAAGCGGCGGCGCTGGGAGGCGTGGGCTGTCCCTGTCAGTGGAGCTGTGGATGTCGCACTGCCCACTGCAGCTGCCTCTCCCGGCCAGCACTGGTGTCATCCTCTTTGGACGAAGCCTCGGCCAGGAAGGGGCAGCTCTGGAGGGCACCCGTGGAGACACATGCTGTAGGCTTGCTGAAGACGCTCACTGCAGCCGGCTTACTCATCCCTACCCCACGTTCCCTGGAAAGGGAGGACTTGCAATGGCCAGTAACATAAAAAAAATTACGTGCTTTATACTCATCTCACAAGGCACTGACTACAGTGACACAGAGGTCAGTCTGCTTGTCCTGCCGTGACCCAGAAACCCACTAAGGCTGCTGAAGAGTCAATAAATTCAAAATGGACAACTAATCTTACAGATGCATGAGAAATTTTTTCTTCTTGGTTTCCTGTATCACAGTGTTATTTGCTTTGCCTCTATAGTTCCTGTTGGAAAGGAAATGTGCAACAATCTCAGCTCTCCTCTCTACATACAGACACACACATTCTGCCCGGGCAAATGGCCTTCAGATATCTGAAAAAAAAAAAGAAAAAAAAAGAAAAAAGAAAAACAACTCCTCTAACTCTGTAACATTTTTTAGAAACACACCTCTTAAGTTCCAAACAACACTGACGTCAACAGCCTGCGGGTGCGTGTTAGCACGGCCACGGCTCTGCGTAAAGACCTGCAAAGTCAAGTGCTTCCTCCTTGCTCTCGGGCAGGCAATGAGGAACATCAGCCCTCTTGGGCAATGCTCACTGATGCAGCCATGCCATGCAGACGTATTCTTATGCAATTTTTCGCTTTCTAGTAGCCACGTGACTTTTTATGGCCAGAATTACTCAATGTGCAGTTCCTGTCTGAAATGTCCCATCCACAGTATTCAGAACAAGTTTCAAGCAAACCATGTAGCTCAAGCTTCTGCAACGAGGAAGATATTGGTTCTGTACAAGCGGAAAAACTGAGGGGTTTTGTGTTTGTGGGTTTTTTTCAGGGGAGCAGATGCTGCAAGTGTGCAGGCATCGAATGACTCTGGGGATTGTCTAAGGCTGGGAAGAAGCACTGAAAAAAAGAAATGATACAGGCCATGTATTTGGGCACGAATCCTGCCAAGCATTAATGCTTTTTGCCAGGTACACATTTGCCCTGCCACAGAAACTAATCTTGTACTTTGTTGTTCAAATTCAAATACTGTTCTGCAGCTATTTGCAGACTTTCAGTGTTTCTTCCGCAGCGCCACACCAGGCTGCAAACCCCCAACCAAAGCAGAAGTTGCTTTCTGTGCTGTGGTTATAAGGGAGTTAAAGTTCAGGTTTCTAATTGCTCTCTTGAGGCCTTATTACTTGTTGATTAGGTCCTTTTGGGAACGGCATCAAACCTGTAATAATAAACACTCATTTCACTGGAAAGTTTGTAGCTGCCGTAGCAGCCCTGCGGCCCTTCCACCTCTCTAATGGGCACAGGGACAAACCAGCCAGGAAAGGTGTTTGTAACCTCTCTGAGAGGCTTTCCAGGCGGGACGTGTCTGGTCTACAGGTGTTTTCGCAGTCGGGTGGTGGGTGAAGGTGCTTGTTTTCGTGCGTGCTCCTCCCCTCTCTCGAGGGTCCGGCTCCACACTGCAGAGCGGGCTCTGGCCCGGGAGCGCATACACGGAGCGACCATGTCTGTGCCCAGAGACCTCCTAGGAGTCCTTCAAAACTGTCGCTATTCTACACGCTGGCAGCTTTGGGGACAGCAGCGAGCAGAGGGGAAGTAAGACTGCTGGCACACTGCTGTTTGCCGGACGGTTTTGTGGAGATTCCTCCTGCGGACATTCAGGGTGCTTCACTCACATGCTACGTTACGGCATCGGTCCTGATTTTCCAAACCACCGAGCTCTCTTAACTAGAAGAGCCTGACATGCAATTTTCAAGTCTAGGTCCTTTGAAAGTATTTGGACAGTGTCTTTTTTACAGGCTGCGTTTCAGAAGGGGTGGGGAAAACAACACTGTCTTGTGTAGGCTCTGGCCAGAGAGAAGCTGCTGTGAGTTTCTGGTCTCTGCAAGTCTCTGAAGAAGGGCACTGGGTCTCCTTGAAAATCCCCCTGAAATGAATTAGCCTGAAGTAGAAGTAGGTGTTTATCTCAAGTTGTTGCCTCAAATAGCAGGCTACCTGTTGGAAGAAGGGTCTGATCGATGCAAACTAAGGCAGCCATGCGTGAGCTGTTACACAGTGGTTAGTATTGATCAGAGCGAACGGCTGGCGGTAGGGATGCGGGGGGGGCAGACCGGGGGGG